>NW_027107309.1:1113892-1123212 GCF_000696795.3 Halyomorpha halys | reverse complement strand
TGAATGATAACAATTTCTTCCTTCTTACTGTATAATAATTTATTACTTATTACATAGCAACGTTTCGGGAGATTTCCCCCATCTTCAGGCTGCTAAAATAGTAATGTTGTTACAAGCACATGGTTATAGTTTTGTTGAATTTAATTTTAGCAGCCTGAAGATGGGGGAAATCTCCCGAAACGTTGCTATGTAATAAGTAATAAATTATTATACAGTAAGAAGGAAGAAATTGTTATCATTCACTAAATCAAGTTAATACCTTAAGATTCTTCCAGTCAAAGGATTATTAAATAAAGATTATATTAAATATTATATATTGTTATAGCTCTCCTGCTTAATATATAAACATTAAGTATTATATTTTAACAATTATCGTCAACGAATAATTAGAATAGATCCTATTCGACCTCCTGAGCGAGTCATTCGACATTTTATCCAATGATTATTCTTATTTCGAAAACTCTTTTATCCATTTTCTCTGCCATTTCCATTTTCCTTTCCTTTAAAGCGCCATTTCCCCCAACCTGAAGATTTAAAACGCTGAATTGTAGATTTAATGCAAAACGTTTTATGAATATACATGGAAAAGGACCAGGGTGTCCTGTAACTTTTAAGTGCTGCAGCTATTATTCAAAGTAAGCCCTCTTATTCCTTCATTAAAAATATCTTCGTTACGAATAACAACACGATTGGGGTTCATCGCTAGTTCATCACTATTTAGTGATAAAAGTACTTTTGTAAGCTCCTTTTGTTTCATACCATTTACTTGCATTTTTAGTGTTTTTTTTTTTTAGTGATTACTTCCTACCTGAAAATAGTTAAATTATTTCACACTTGGTATATAGCTATAAACGTTTCTCCTAGTCATTGGTATGCGTCCGAAGACATGGATAAACTACTACTAAGTTAAGGAATTACTTGCACATCACCTTTTATTAGAGAGAAATGCTTTTTTTTTTGCCCAAATTCAAATACCCATCAATCGATAATTGGACATATATACTAAAATACATAATATTTTATAGTCCAAATCTTTCCTCATAATTAAGACCAGCATCATCATCAATAGTTATCATCTTTAAACCCCAGTCAAAATTAATTAATTATCTCTAGCAATAAATTTTCTTTTTCCCTGTAATAACAATAGATTTAGTGTTTAACTCTTCTCTTTTGTTGAAGCAACTTCTATAAATAAATTCTGTTGCTGTCCCCTTATACCTTATTTCATACAGTCCACAACAAATTCAACCAGCGATTCAAAAGTGAAGGAGTGCCTGGCCTTTGGTTGAAGGCGCAGTTCATACAAACACACGAAATACAATAAATACAAAAACTATAAATACATTTTTTTTAAATAATTTTTTTTCTTTTCTATAATAAATATTTGTTTTCCTCCTTTTCGCATAAAGTCAAATAACAATTTACCAGTTGATCCAATACATTATTTCCCCTGTTTCCTTCGTTCCTCTCTTCTTCAACAAACGTTCAATTAATTAAGCAAATTTACAGAAAGCATAAATATATAGCAATTCATAAATAAAACAGCAGTAACAGTTTACTAAAAAAAACAATCAAATAAACTTAAAAAGCCCGTAAATGAATAATATTATTATGATTATGGATACATCAGCCGACTTTGACCGATTATTCCACTTTTCACTTCGACTCTTCCTTTTACATTTAAATATTCTTTCTCTATAGCTGAAGTATTGGCCTCTTTCTTTCCAACTGTACTACTATATCCAAAACATCTCTACTAATTCGTGCTTACAACTCCTGGAATCTCTTACGCCACTCTCCCAATCATTCCTATATTAATTTTTATCAAATAAATTAAAGCATTATTTCAGGAAATAATTATTAGACATTGAATAGTTATTCGAGGACTGCGGTCACAGCAAGGAGTAAAGTAATATCGGCTGAACTATACGATGACTAGTAGATTACTTCTCACGCCCTCTAAAATACAATATACAAATGTCCAAACTAAAACATAATGAACGCAGAAAGGTCATCATCATTTACAAATTAATTATTGCACTTGACGTTTACAAGCTCCAAGATAAAAATAATTTATTCGACTCAAAAAACCTATAACCATAGTTCATTAACTTTACGTTTCGGTCTAATTCTTGAAAAACATATATTTTGTTGCATACCAAGTAACCATTCAGTATACGTAACCTTAAATACATTTATTGAATATTATTTAATAGTATTATAATATATCAAACTATTATTATACTTTCATACATGTATATGTTCATATTTGTTTTGTCAAGAACAAGCAGGTTTTTTTTAAGGCAATCTACTGTGAAGGTAATGTTTGCCTGGTTGTCTACAGGTGACCAACATATTCTAACTATAGTGGGTCAAGATTTTCATTTTGTGGGACCGCCACTTAATGAAAAAAGTTACTCCCCTTCCCCCCCTCCCCCCAAGGCCGGATTAAACCGGCGCCGCCCGCAGATCTCAGAATGATAGACCTAGGCCTAACAAACTGAGCTAGGGAAGAAATGTGACTGACTGAAATAAACTTCCATACATCAAAAATAGTTATAGATCGCTCATACTTTTAATTCAGACAATTTTAAAAGTCTTCGTCTTCCCAGCTCTTAAAAGGCAGTGCCGTCATGGTCCTTTTTAATCTTTATAACCCCAAAAAATAATTGTTTGTAAAATGAAATTAATAAAAATAGGACAACAGACAACTGATATATGGTACAATTAGTTAATTAAAAAATAAAAATCTCGTGACCCATTTATACACGTGACCTCAAAATAAGAAAGTTTATTTTATTTTATGTTTTGATATTTCGAAACAATTTTTAGCCTTTTAACTAGTATCTTGTAAGCCTAAATTAATTCGCCAAGTAAAGAAAATAGATCTAACTTCTTTAAAGAATTTATTTGCACATTTTTAAACCATTATAAGCATAAATTAATATACATAAATACTGAGGCAGTTATTAGTTGATTTTTTTTATATCCAAATCCTCCCCTACTGTAATATTTATGAGGAGATTTCCAGCTGCTGTTTTGCTTTTCGGTTATAAATCTGTAGCCCAAGGGTGGGATTCCGATCCCACAACTAATTCATAAGGGTTTAAGAATTGAGGGAAAGGGATAGGCGATATTGCCGCAGCGACGCGGACTACAAATCATTTCAATATTCCGATAAATTTCGGTTAAGGGAAAATGTTTTAGCCCGGCTGATATATTACAAATTCTGATCAAAAATCTGTGGTCAGGTTTTCATGCAGTATCCAATATCATTTTCAGAATCCGATAGCCTTAGATTGGGATTGATATTTTGAGTAGAATATATCTTTAAATTTTGTATTCATCCCCACTAGCGAAATAAAAAGTGGTCTAGAGGAAATAGGACATAATGTCCGAAATATATCATGCGTGTTGAACCCCACTGTTCTTCACAGACTTAGAGCCAGCACGAAACAATAGCGACATTTTCCAATTTCAATTTTCAATACAAGTCACAAGACTTTTATTTTCATTGGTAAGCTTTGAGCAGCACAGGCTATCTATAATAGTGCAGTGCACTAACTGTCAAGACTTAGGACACACAATGATCTACTGCCATCACTAAACCAGGTGCGTTAAATGTCCCGGTCTCCATGCATCAAACACCTGCCAGAAATCAAGAGATGAGCCAGCCAAATGTGCACTCTGTTCGAAAGACCATGCAGCCAACTACAGAGGGTGTGAGATCTACAAAAACATATATAGTCAAAGGACCCATAATAGGGCATTAAAAACTTTTGAGAAAACTGATGAGAAAAACCGCACACAGGTACCTGTTGAAGTTGGAAATTTTGCAACTTTTTTAGAATTGGAGAAAAATGCAACTGAAGTCAACCAGCAATAACCTTCTGTCTCAACCGTCCCAGACCATCATCGCCAGGAACGCAGAATACCACAACCATACTCTGAAGCCACAAGAAACCAGCAATCTCGAGGTCTGGCCTTCCATTCCTATCCCCAGTTTCAAACTCCTCGTCCGCCTATTCCGTCCCATCATCTACCTTCAAAGGTCAAATTACCTCCGGAATATCCACTTCCAGCTCCTGCTCATCCTACTGTTCAAGTAAAGAAGCCACCCCAATTACCGGTTAAAATAGAGCCTGTACCCTATACCTCACGAGGGGTTCACCCAACACCCAGAGCTCCGAGTCATACAAACTATCCAGCCCCTGATCCACATCTACATCCACATGTCAACAACAATCCACCCGATGTAAACTCTTTCCTATCATCCTTCTTGTTGGATCTCCAAGATACTATTAAACCGCAAATCACACTTCTCAATAGAATCCTTATCGAAATTCCTTTCAATCTCCCACGATGAGTGCAAAGCCCCTAGTTATCCAAACGTTATTCATCGATCAGACCACACGTGAACTATTGCATTCACATATTATAATTTTTAATTTTATTGCTTGTAATGAAAAATAATGAATATATGGCTTTTTTAAAGTTTTTAGTTTTAAAAAAATTCAGGTTGGTGAAAAGATTCATGACAAAAAATTTTAAACAACAAAATCAACCATATAGAAATACAGACATTTTAAATAAATATCATTATAATGTTTTTTTGTTTAATATAAAATTATGTTATTTTTTACGGTTTAATAAGTAATAATGACCCACGAAATTTCATATAATCTGGTCCAACATTTTTTTTTTTTTGAGTGGAGGAAAATAGAAACTTATACAAATCTTCGTATGGAGACCTCGAAAAATGTAGAAAAACATTTTGAAATGAAATGAAAAACAATTTCATCTCATTTCAATAGTAGCATTAGTGGCACTATTTCATATATGTTTAAATACATTATTTTAAATTATACAAAATTAAATTAAATCATACTATGGAATGCAACCGTACCACTATTCCCTGCTACCTTCTCAATAATTATTTCTATCAGATAATAAGTGTGAAAATTCTAAAACGAATCTATATAATACATTTACCCAAGAAAAATTGCATGCTTTCTTTTTAAAGTAGAATATTGAGAATAGAAAAATAAAAAACTTACTCGCCGCTGCCAGGTTCCAATTCCAAATTCTTTGCATGCCACATTTTGGTACGTGTTCCTGTTAGGTGTTTGTAACAATTAATGGTTAAAAAAATGTTTAAAAGGCTCGTTTTCATATTGATACTTGTAGTAATTGCAGTAACTGTCGAAGCTACTGTCATTGTGTACAGTTCACAATATAACAATTTCCCTCATCATGATAATGATGATGATGATGGTCCATCGACCTTACTATGGAGGAAATACCGTGTCATGAGGATCAGTGGATAATTAACAGATACTTTTAAGCTGCTCTCTGTGAACTTAATCCTTGTAAAGCTCTTATCAACTAGATCGAATCTTGTCCAAACTATCAACTGTATAGCCGATCAGACAAGAAAGCATTAAGTGATAACGTTCATGTATAATACAATATCAATATAACTCACATCAAACAATAGATAGCACTTTGGCTGCCATTATATTCTATTCATAATTTATCGAAAAATGTTCGTTCCTACAACACTCCACAGTCGGGTATTAAAACATTGATCGTTCTCTCGAAGGAAGACGTTCTCTTTCTGAGGTAGGAAAAGCAAACTGTATCAACAAGCTCACAAGAAGATGTGGGAAGTAGTGACGAGTAGATTCAACAGGTGGGTTACTTCTTTTTTCGGTCGTACTGTTTATATTGCGATTAAACTGTTTATTTACTTCAATAGCATTTGGAGAGAGCCCCATATTTTTTGTGTATTTGTATATTGAAGGTTTTAGCTTTCAATATTGTATGTAACTCATTCATAAATCGGAAATATAATTATATCTGTCATTAATTATAAAAACTGACCTAACTCAAAACTACATAAAAAATTTAAATAACCTACTTACTTCCTTTAATTAAAGAGTCTACAATCTTTTGATAATTATTTTTGATTGAGAGAATTTTATATTTTTATAAATACTATAGACAAAATATTAATTTAAATACAATTTATTGAAAAAATATGTTTCATTCATATTTTATAATTCGATAAAATAACTATCAGTAAATAAAAATCTACAAGTATCGACATTTTTTTGTTGTTAATTCAATGGGATTTGAGGAGATACCCATTCAGAAGTTTCGTGTATTTATATTTCACAATTAGTGAAGGTTCTTTTGTAAATATCAGAAGCTAGGGAAAACAGAGTAATATAAGCCTTTATAAAAATAAAAAAAAAAAAAAAAAAAAAAAAAAAATTATTTTCATCTGTCTGCTGACAACAAATCCCTCACAGATTGTTATAATGAAATTTTCTAACTAATTCAACGCAACCTAATTCTTTCTTTAAAAAAAAAATAAAAAAAAAAAAAAAAAAAAAATTATTTTCATCTGTCTGCTGACAACAAATCCCTCACAGATTGTTATAATGAAATTTTCTAACTAATTCAACGCAACCTAATTCTTTCTTTAAAAGAAAAGTTTGACAATTATTAAAAACGCATTATTCACTAGCAAAGTTTTAGTTTTTAAATTATACAGAGTTAATTAAAGCAATCAATTATTATACCTTAACTAACTTAGAACAGTTGATAATTTTCATTTCTGTTTCAATTGTTATTTTAAATGCTTCATTTATTATATTTATATTTGTTTATTAATATTATTTGGATCTCATTTTGAAAGATTTTGTCTAATTATTGTTTAAACAATATATGTGATCAATTCGTTAACTACTTTTATGACGGTCAAGAAGAATAAAAGAATTATTTTTGCTACAATGTTATTAAATAAATTTTGAAGCATAACCTCTTAATATTAAATTAATATATAGTAAACAAAAATGTAATTCAATGAATTTAAAATGGATATATAAATACCATAAAAATAAAATTGGTTATCTAAATATAAATAAAATTTCAGCAACAGTGAATAAAACATGAAGTACATGAAACGATAAATATTGTGTTTCTTTCTTTTTTAGAGCTTTTGCTTCTTTACTTTTCACCATTTCATATAGAATTGTGTTCCTTTATTATTCACTATCTCATATGGAGTTGTTTTATTTTATTTTTTACCATCTCGTATAGAATTGTGTTTCTTTATTTTTCACCATACCATATAGAATTCTGTTCCTTTATTTTTCACTACCTCAAATAGAATTGTTTTATTTTATTTTTCACCATCTCGTATAGAATTTGTTCCTTTATTTTTCACCAGCTCATTTGAACGGAATAGGGAAAAAATCGAGGGGTAATTTAAAAGCTTACTGCTTTTTTTTTTTTTCTTCATTTTATAATATTCCATTCTGACATATATTTTTTTAAACATTACAAAAACAGAAAAGAGAGCACATTTCCTCCATATTTACAGATATATCAATTAAATCATAACAAAATAATAAATAGAAAGAAATAAGAACAGAAAAAAATAAATCAAAACTAAATTTCTTAAATACCTCTTTTGTTGACGAGATAAAAAAGATAATTAGATTAATGTTTATTAATATATTCTTGTTTGAGAGTGGTTTAGTTTATTTAAAACAAATTTGATCCTGTTTTTCTCAACTTTATTCTTTTCAAAACCTTCCAACGTTTCGAGCCTCAGGTCATTTTAAGAATTTTAAAAGAGAAAATGACAACAAAATAAAGGTATCCTTGAAAATGACCTGAGGGTCGAAACGTTGGAAGGTTTTGAAAAGAATAAGTTGAGAAAAAAAGGATCAAATTTGTTTTTAAAGATAATGGTTCAAGGTTGAAGGGAAAGAGTGTGTGGATAATAACATTTCAGCAAAAGAACCAAGTATGAACTGTCACAGAAGTTGGGAAATACTTGTGCAGTGTGAAAATATGCTTGAGGGTCAATAGCTTTTAGAATATGTCTGTGATAAGTGTTTTTATATTATTATTACATTTAGTTAGACATTTCATCTTTATTTATTTTTATGTTTTGATCCTGTTTTTCCTATCTTTTGTATATACATATATATGTAGGAGTGAGTTTATCATTTAGGCATGAATGTGATCAATAACATTACAATTACATATTACTCTAGACTGTAGCAGAAAAATGTAGGTTTAGGGAAAACGCCCTGTGGGTTGCCTCAAAACTAGTTTTTTGTTAGAACAAGTAGAAACGCTCAAGTATGCTTTAGCATTATTAACCACTATCATTCTCACACTGGTACGTTAAATTATAATAACTATCGCTACTTCTGTTGACAATTCTCTTTCTTTCAAAGTTATCTCTTCTCACAATATTCCCCTTACATCCTTAAAATATTATTTTTAAAGTCAGTTTAGGCCTTTCCGATTCTTACCTTGCTCCTTAACATTATTTAGTAAAGAGAATACAAGAAACACGGTTCATTGGACTAAGGATATGCTAAATAGACTATAGTAAAGTCGAAGAGTGAACACGGCTGGTGTGAGGATAAGAGCTACTTGGTCCTACCTGAAGAGAGTTCAAGCACGCTTGAGGGTGTGATTACCTCAAAAGGAAACGCCGTTTATGATTTTAAGTGCAACATTAACATAAGACAAAGGTTTCTTATTGTGTCTGCTCTAAGACACAATCGAATATAATCCAATCAAGAAATGAAGATTTATAGAAAAAGCTTCGAAAGAAGAATGGATGTTAAATCATATATTAACTTATACAGTATTGGGAGTTTTGAGGAAACTTCCGAATTGACTAATATATTGGTTCATAATTGAGAAGATCAGAAAATATATTATGGTAGGCCGAACAGAGAAAATGTTTCGGTTGGTGCTCCAAGCAGAAGGGAATCTACAATCAGAACATTATGTTAAACTGCTCGGTTGTAATGTAAATCAGTAACATAAAATATAACTCGTGTTTAAGAGGTAATCAGTAGAATTTTTTAAGTTAAAAATAAAAAAATAATCTGTGTACGATAATTTGTGCGTGTATTGATTCAGTTGTCTGCCGCCTGCCCACGCAAAGCTCCACCCCGTACAATTTCCATCTAAAACACCAAAGGCCTTGAAATTTGATAAGGCTTATTTCCTCCTGACCTGAATTCCCTTTAAAAAAAAAAGAAATGCCTTCTTTTCTTATTTTACGTTAACCTTTGATGAATTATTAATTGTAGTATGGGCAAGATTTTGCTTTATGATGTGCGGAAAAGATGAAGATCATAAAGATAAAGATGATAATGTCTGTTATCTAACTGTTGTTCTGTTCTGCTATGATCTCAATGACTTCTTTGCCTTTCATATAACACAGAGTTTGAAATTTAAGGTGTATGTTTATATATATATATATATAATATATAGGAAGA
>NW_027107309.1:1078482-1113546 GCF_000696795.3 Halyomorpha halys | reverse complement strand
TCACACACAAACACAATGTAGATGATTAGTAAATTTGTATGTAATTTATTTTTGTAATTGTGTACATTATATAGTTAAAAATGGTTTAAATCACATAAATTATGTTTTTTGTTATTTATTTTTGTTAAATGTTATAAAGATATGTAAAATAAAATGAGTATTTTTTTTTTTATTTTGAAGGATCTTACATTATGTTAAATGTGCTTCTTCAAATTTTATAACAAATCTAGTTGTTAATTTTGAAAGTGGCCTAACTCCATTCCTGGTAAGAAAACGCATATTATTAACTTAATAATTGATATTATTTTAATAGGAAATATAAATGTAACATCTTTAGGTACACTTAAGTAGTATGTCTCATACTACATAGTATAATAGGTATACATAGTATCTCACATACTACTGTATGTATAGTTTGCATTGAAACACGAACCATTAAATATCTCAATTTAAGCATAAATGGACTTATAAACGGCTCATTTATTTCTTTTTTTGAGAATATATCTCTTACAATGCATACTTATATAATAAAATCGGAGTTCACTTTTCAACTTCAAAAACTACTGTTTTAAGAAGCTATATCTAATTTACAACGGTTGAGCCATGAATTTCACTCGGTAAATTTTATTTCACGGGGCCGATCGCTACCGAAACGACCCACTAGCCGATTTAAGAGTGTTTCTGTAACTTGAGGCATCTTTATTGCCTTCCCATTGGAAATTCCTCCGGATTTAGTCCAGTCGACCTTCTACAGATATCTTTTACCACAACCGCCTCGATGTTAGTATTGAATTATTTATTATGTTTTAAAAATTTATTTGATAGTATTAACAATAGTAGTCACGAAACTGGGAACGCACTATTTTTTTATTTTCTAATTTTTACTGCCTTTTTACTACGTGAAATGAGTACAGGACTAGCTCAAATATAATTTGAGTTATTTATAATTTATAAGTCTTAAGATTAAAAAAGAGGTTTATGAAAACTTCGTTCAGCTGATGTGATTGCTGT
Source organism: Halyomorpha halys (assembly GCF_000696795.3). Taxonomy (NCBI): domain Eukaryota; kingdom Metazoa; phylum Arthropoda; class Insecta; order Hemiptera; family Pentatomidae; genus Halyomorpha; species Halyomorpha halys. The sequence continues at coordinate 1,112,535 of NW_027107309.1, read as the reverse complement.
CATCGTCAATTTAAGAGCTGAACCATTCCAGATGGGATATTAAAGACGGGTAGAGGAGAGTCTAAAGTTAAAGTTTAGTTTTAATTTAGGATATAGTATTTGTTCTAACCAAATTTTTAATCATTACATGACAATAAATAGAATAAAAAAAAACCTATCGGTCATCGGTGTCATGTTTGCAGTTAAATATTTTATTCTTGCTAAAAATGAAAAATAGTTTCATACTTGGATGTTCCGGACGTGGTGGTTGTGTTAAATGATCTGACTACAATTGATATTGTTAGGTCCTTTTGACCAGAAGGCCTCGACACGTGTTCAATATAGGTAAGGTAGTTGATAGGTACGGGGTGAGAGCTGTAATTTAACTAATGGTGGTAACCTCGTCCTACAGGGTACTATTCCTGTAGGTATGAAGGAGGAATGCAAGCCCGGTGTTTAGCCAGCCACTGGATCAAGCAGGAAGGTAACTTAGTTCTTCCAGGTACTATTCTTGTTGATATAAAGGGGAATGTAAGGGTAACTAACAGCCGGGCTCTACGATATGACAAAATATAGAGGAAAGAGGAGGTGGTCTATTGATAACTAGCGTGAAATAAGACTATTCATATAAACAAAACAAAGAAGTTGAAAGAATATACTGTATGTCTTATTTGCTGTCTGAAGAAGGTACTGTTTCAGCACCATCGGTGGGGTATTGATTCTATTAATGATACAAAGGCTGGTGAGAGGCACCAGGCGGTTACAGGTGTAAGAACTAACTTTTTTGTGATTTAGTATATTGTTTTTGGTAAACTGTATTTATTAAATCAACATATTTACAATTATAATACTATGTATATGTTTATATATGATATTAAAAACTTATTTATATTTTATCGAATAAATGCACGCATTAAATGGCTAGAGAAAACATAGGTGGTGAAATGAAATGAACTTCTTCTTTTTTCCGGAAAGCAATAGTGGTTTTCGTAGTGGCGATCCTGATAGATTGCGTCACTGCAGGTCCATTTCAATTTCATCAAAGTACATCCACTGCTTTGCTCATGCGTCCGCAAACATGTTCACTTAATTCACCTATATTTAGAAAAAGGGTCAATCTATATGATCCAAAGTTAGTATTTACTATGAAAATCGTCTAGTATCAATTTTGTCGAATTTCTTCCACTACATTGGCTTATGTGTACGCAAAAAATATTTTCTTGGTATGCATATATTTCTGTTAACACGATAATTTATTATTCTGTTCAATGACTTGATTTTATGGTATGGGCATCAAGGAAAATATTTAGTTTATCTGTCCATATACAAGACCATAAACAGGAATAACACTTAACGTTGATCATTCGTGAAAAAAAAATTTAGAAAAAAAGCCTAACTTTACCTGAAAAAAGGTTTCATTTGTTTGTCAATTTCAGGTGCCTTTTAAATATTGCTCGATTTAACTATCTTAAAGTTTCCCCTTTCTGTTTTAAGGTAATATTTTAAAAGTGATATAGGAACATCGCTCTCCTGGGGTATTAGCGAGGCGGGTCCGGCGGGGAAGGATTGCCTTTTTTTGTGTTATGATCTCCTCGTGTGAGTTTGTGACATGTCGTACATCGACCAACCTACTCCCTATAATTGTCTGTTTGAAAAGTCAGATAAGTAAGGCTACGACGGAGGGCGGGAGTGGAGGGTTTCATGCCGTTTTCCAATTTCAGGTGCTTTTTAAATATTTCTCGATTCAACTATCTTAAAGTTTTCTCTTCCCGTTTGTTTTTCAGATGGGCCCATATAATGACATAAAATTGCACCAACTACTTTTGCTTATCCATTTGCGAACATAATCACTTAACACACCAAAAATGCTTTCCTGATTTGACCCAAAGTTGCTAATTATTATTAAACTGGCTCGTATTATTGTTTTTTAATTTCTTCTACTACATTTAGAGATACGTGTGCAGAAGAGATTTTTTTTTTAAACGCATATATCTCTGTTAAAGCTGAACGTTTTAAATTATTACTAAAGCTGACGCCATCTGTGGGCAAGCCTCCTGATCAGAAGCCAAGAAACCCGAAACCCTGAGAAACAAAAATCGTCATTTGTGTGAGTGATATAAAAGATGAGATAAATTCAAAATCAGATAATTTTCTTTTCAGTGTTTCAAAAGAAAATACACCACTGATTTAAGCCCAAACCCAAGCTGAGGGAGTGGAAAGAGGATGGAGGGGAAGGAGAAAAATAAATAAGATCCTCAATACACATATCAGAGAAAACCTAAATCATTACACAATTTCGTGCAGTACACCAATCCATCTTCTAAATTGAAATGGTTATCTTTATTCATATAAACTCACAAATTCAAAATGTTACTAAACTCTACACGTAAAGATAGTAACCTTTTTGGCATACACTTTATATTCATTTGTTGTTTACTTTATTAATTACAGAGGGGTTATGTCATACTCTCCTTCAAAGCCAAAAGGACCAGTACTGCGAAAAGGAATATTTAAGTTGAGGTTAATAGGAATGTCCACAACCTAAATTGAAAAAGAAGGCACCAAGTGATTGGTGATCTTCCCCTACTCCTATGCCAAGCCCCTGGAAGACTCCTATGGCTTGCCTTTTTGGCTTCACTTTTTTTGCCAGCTTACACCCACTATTATATTATTTCCTCCAAAATTACCAAGAACACGAGGCTTCGTTTTTATCAATGATGCTTAATTTATTTTATTTTCTTAATCGTACAGCCCATACCCCTTATTTTACCAGGAATAGCACTCATTATACATAAACTCCCATATCATCTCCTAATGATACAGGAATTATCAGATTTAAAAAATTCTTTTCTGTTCTTAAGGCCGATGGGGTATGAGGTCTCTCCCAACGCTGCTTTTCGCTCCTGGCATGAGTTATCTTGAACGATATTCTCATTCTTATCATCTGCCTCGAATGTGTAATTTAGTTTGAGCTTAGCTATTCGCAGAAATACACAAACAGAACATTTTCAAAACTTTATTTATTTTCGTAGAAAACTTCCATTTGAAAATTTTCACGTTCGCGATGCTTTCCCACGTTACTCTTTCTATATGAAAGATAAAATAAAAATATTATACACATATAGACCTAATTTGAAATTTGTTTAGCTAGCAGCACCTTTTTTTACATCTCCACTTATAATAGCTGCCTTGATAAAGACCTCTTTTTTATTTCTTCTTGACCTCAAGTTACAACAATGGAATTTATTTAAGGTTTAATCTTTTCTGGTTAGAACTGGTTTTTAAACTAATATATGATACTTCAATAACAAGACAATTAGTAAATAGCTGTTTCATTTCTTTGATATCGACCGGACATCGGATACAGCTTACTTTGCAGCGACCATAGATCACCATCCGTCTTGTCTTGTCAAAGCTATCTAGTAAAGTGAGTACCTGAAGATATCTCTCGCAGGAACCTGGAAACTTGATTCCATATTCTGCTCCTTCAATGGACCCCAGATAATTGGGTCAGGGAAGGCTTTGTAGATAACAATATCCAAAGCAAAACAATGCTATTCACCATTTTAATGCTATGATCAAGTTATATTCATTCATCTCCAATTTGTTTGTAATTTATTTTTCGACAATATTTTTCCCTTTATATATATTTTTGAGGTCCATCTTTTTAGGTACAAACTAAGTACCTAATATTTTAAACCTGACTTAAAAGACTAGAATTTAACCGACAATTTGAAAAGTTATAGAGACTAATGAAAACCCCCCATATTTCAACTTTTTTTAAAATTTACTTATTGCTATTCACAACAGTTATTTATACTTATATACAATTAGTAAATTTTCTATTAGATATAAAATGACATGATACAAACATGTGGAGAATCTACCCTTTTATAGACCTCCAATAACGTTACTAGAGAAAAATATTTCAGGGCCACCTTATTTTCAGAAGCCTAGGTAGATTATCAGAAATTGAAGGAGAAGCCAGATTAGAAACTAGTGGGTTTGGGTGTTTGGGATGTTTATCATGGTAGGATTGGTATCTGGTTTTGGATAAATCGGCAACATATGGATCAAGTCCTGATGGATAACTTGATTTCTGACAAAGTAGGGAGCATTAAGGATTTTACGAAGGATTTCGGACTGTAAGGATTGGATACGAAGGGATAGTTTACTCAAGACAATACTGAAATCAATCTGGACCTAAGGACTTGAACTGTGGGTGACCGCAACATTCTCGAACATCAAGCATATTCTTTCAATCTTAAATCCTTCGAACAATAGTCAATACTCCATAGGTTGAAACCCCATTGAACCCGAGACATTTTGTGAATTGCTATTGGAGTTCTTGCAATGGCCAGCTTCTCCATTGAAACCCTGAGCGTATGCACTCTTACTTAGTCTCCACCGACTTTCAAAACCTGAGACATGGTTGGAGGAGAAACACTGGGATCTCTTGGAACTTTGCTCTAGGACTTCGACACAAGTTTTGGAAAGCTTGATTCGAAGTTCTCTATGATGAATCAATATATGAGAATGTGTATTTATTTCATTGTTACTTAAATTTACCTTTATTTATATACCAATCCTTCCATAATAAACTTCCCAACCACCCAAACCAACTCGTTTCTAACCTGGCTTCTCCTTCACTACCTAATAATCCTCCTAGGCGTCTGAAAAGAAGATGGCCTCGAGATCTTCTCCTTTAGAAATGTTTTTGGAGTTCTATCAATGGGTAGATTCTCCACATGTTTTTATCATGTCATAATATCACTTACAGAAAATTGACTTGATATATATACATGTATACAGTTGTCAATAAATAAATTATTTTAAAAAACCTTTATTTATTTTGTAATTATTTAAGCAGTTTCATTTTATCAAATTTTTCCTTATACAGATTGCAATCGTATTTTTTTATTTAATTTATTTTATATTATTATTATTTGTATTTAATTTTCTTTTTTTAGTTTTGTAAGTACTGATGTTATAATTTACATTTTTTTCTTTAGTCTTTTTCTATATATATTGTATGAGCAGATGCTTACAATAATGATACTTGTTGCTCTTAATTATAGCGGATTGTTATTAATTTTCAAAAATAAATAATATTTTAAACCTAAAAGTACTTGTAACTGCTAACGTCGTAGGACAAATGATTAACCTGTTACACTGCTTAGGATTATGTTATTTTTTATTCTTCATATGATAGATTGAGTAGTTAGACAATGTAACTTCTTTTTTTTCCAAGGTACAAATATCATATGTCGGTTATAAAAAATCACATGAGAAATATCTAAGGTAGTGAACCGATTTTTTTTCTAAGTGAAACTTCTTTAGGCGCAGTAGATAAAATTTACTTCCCCTTTTCTACAGAAGAAATCTTTGGATCCAAGAGTATGCTCTAAATATTCTGCGCAGGTTTCCATGAAAACTTTATGGATATTATTATTATGGCACTACACCGCCTGCAAGAACCCGAGCCTTCTCCACAACAGCCAACCAGTCTACACGGCCTCTTTCTTTCTCTTTCCATCTGCCAACCTTCAAGAGCTTCAAATCCTCCTCCACGGCTTCCAGCCATCTGATCCGGGGACGTCCTCTTTTCCGTTTTCTATCTGGTTTGTCATAAACCATCTTTTTGGTTATCCTTTCATTGGGCATCCTCTCAACGTGACCTAACCATCTTAATCTTGCTCTTTTAATTAACGCCGCGATACTGGGTTCCTCATTCCCCTTCTCTCTCAATACCTTTCTCTCTCTCAGGAGTTGAGCATCTGTTCTGCTTTTCTTGTCAGGGGCCATGTTTCTCCCCCATAGATCACTACTGCTCGTACGATGGTTTTGTTAATGACAACTCTCATCCTCAATAGGAAATATAACATTTATAAAATTATCTCTGCATCTTAAGAAATAATTAATAATGTAATTTAATAATTTACAAACCAATTATCTGAATCATTTTAATAATATCATTGTAAATAAATACTTAGTTCGTTTATGTAATTTATTTAGTATTATATTCCACAGTACCGCTCCTTATTATATTATATAATTAATAGTAACAATATTTTATAAATATAAATGTATTTAATTGGTAAACTGGCAAACACACAAAAAGCCTTTGGAAAAGAATTCAATCATAATGATAGTTTTTCAGGACTCAATATGAATTAATTAATTAACTTTTTTTGGATAATTGCATTCAGCGATTATCCTGGCATCCCGACTAAATCCCGAGACAGTAGATTTCACTAGGTCTTTGTTCATTTCATCAAAGGAATGAATAGTAGTACAAAAAGCTTTGATTAAACCTTAATAAATGGAATTAATGCTCTAATTTTAAAAACATAAAAATCATACCGATCATTTTTTTCATTTGTTTTAGAGAAACAAAACAAACTGAGTAAATCTCCAATCAATTACTAATAATACATATGCACATGGCCGTCACAAGAAATAATCTATGTGTTTAAAATAATACTTTTATGTATTTTTATTAAATTCATGACAGTCATGAAATGTTCTTCATGTTCCAGACAGACCAGAAGAGAAGTGGCCATCACTGACACCTGAACAACGGCTATCGGATGGCAAGAGAAACCGCACCTAAGTGCCATTTCCAAACGATATAGAATATCAGTGAGTTGTGTTCAAAGTAAAAGTTAAATTGGCAAATTCAAAATTCCTCAATTTTTTTTTTATTCAGGCACTAGGTGACCGTCAGAAATACAAAACATGTTTTTTAATGTAATTTTAATGGAATCTAATGTTTTTTACGTTATCTTAATAAAAACTTTAGGTAATTTTCAAGTGTTCTTCATTTCGTTTAATTGAATGCGAAATAGTAAGCTTATACAATCTAATTTGTAGTATCAATATACATTAGAATAAGAAGCGCAAACATAATAATCACCAAAATGTAACATTAGATACTTAACATAATATAACATATTATATATAAATATAAATATTACTTTTTTTGTTAATTTTTGAGGTGAAGAAAACTTCCAATTAGAATATAAACTATTCTATATTTTGTACTTGTAGAACGTTTTAGGATATCCCATATTCATTTACTATTGTATCCTAAAAGTGTAACAAATAAATTATTCTTATCAGCAATTTGTATCTATATGTTATGTGTATACATTTAAAATTCAGTCATATTTACCTCATATTTGTCAATTTTGAAATCTTTTCATCTAACACATATAGTCATATAACCTCATTATTTTAATTAATGCATTTTACTAGTGGTGCATTCATTTATCTCTGTAGCACAAACCAATTCTCTGTGTAAGACATTACCTATTTGGACATATTAATATGCTGTTGTTTTTTTTCTCCTTATTGATGAGTCTAATTTTAATCCATTTTGCACTTTTATATTTATATCTTTATTGAAATTTACAACTATATATTATGTAATACATTCAGCAAATTTGATATCAGTTAAAGTACAGTATTACAGGCGTGTAGAGAAACTACCCATTGGTAGCACTCTAATAGCATTTTACATTAGCAGGTCTCGTGGACAACTTCTTTTCATGCGCCTCGGAGAATTGCCTGTAATGGAAGAGGATGGAAGAATAGAAACTAGAGGGATTGAGTGGTTACGGAGTTTATAATTGAAGGAGTGATATCTGGTTCGGGCTAGATCGGTTACATAGAGTATATTATGGTCTTCAAGTATGACTTTATTTGTGACAAAGTAAGGTGCATTGAGAATTTTACGAATGATTTTGGATTGTAAGGATTGGATACGAGAGGAATTCGAAGGTTTAGTGGAGCCCCAAAGTTCAACTCCATATGACCAGATTGGCCTTATTACAGTCATGTAGATCAGTCTTTTGTAATGAATTGGAAGTTTAGACCGTTTCTCTAGTAAGTACTATAATAGTCGAAATCGACGTGCAATTTCCTTTCTTTTCAGTCTTGTGTGCGGATTCCAGGTTAATCGTTTGTCCAGATGCTGTCCAAGGTAGCGGATCTGTTCGATAGCAATATTGCAATTTAAGTTAAAAATCCTGAATAAATATCACTTAATGTTAACACCTTTAAAATTAACTGGCATAAATTATAAAACGATTAATTAAACTAAATAGTGTGGTCAGCTAGACTAAAAATCAGCATGGGAAAACATTAGTTGAAAATAGCGTATATACATGCTAAACCTAAAAAAAAAAAATTGCATTGAGAATCGCTTTTGAAAGACATGTATTTCAAATAAAAATCTTCTTGTGTAAGTGAAATTAGGGAAGGGGAAGAAAATTTATACTGCGTCATTTTGATACACATTCCCAACTTTATGTCAAATCGGCCTTGCCATTTTCGAATAACAGTCTAGTCGTGTAAAATACTTTTACGCATGTGTAAACGATGGAATTTGATAAAATTGATCAGATTTGTTCCTTGATGTTTAAAATAATATAACTCTTGAGTGCAAATTATCGATTCTGAAAGAAAATTTTTTCCCACTTTTTTCATGGTTACAAAAGTTTACAAAGTTCCTCCCTACCATCGGTACTTGAGAAGCAAAGAGATAATTATTCATACTGTTGCTAGTGTAATATCTAAAATATCAATAAAACACACAAAAATGAAAACTAAAAATTAAAGATTATACATACTATAAATTACAATATTTGCCAACTAAATAAATAAAGATAAATTAAAGTATTTTAAAAACTTCAGTTAATACACACTCTTTTCATTAAGAATTAATTACTATCACAAAGTCTCATACTTCAATAATAATAGAAATTATTATTACATTATTTCGACCTAAAAAATTTTATTTTGTCCTGAAAAAGAAAGAAAATACTAAATTTTTATAAGCCGAATAACATGTTCGACACGTGGATATAGGGCAGATCATACAAAAGATTGACATCAAAAGGGACATAATTCACTCGAATTTTATAAAAGACTAAACTACAACATCCATAACTGTTCAATAACCGTACAACAATTTCCTCTATTAAAGAAAGTTAATTGAAAAAGAAACTGTATCGCAACAACCCAGGAAGTCAGGAGTTCAGTACTTTTTAAGAAAGTTCTGTTACCTGAACAATGGTCATACAATGAGGTTCATGGTCACATACAGCCTCTAGGTTTTTTCCTCAATCATGGAAACCCACTTCATACAGGCTTGGTGTACATCAGGAGTGCCCCCAGACGCACAAAGTTGACAGCTGAAGTTAAATTATCTGACAAAGCCGGATTCAAATCTAGTTACGGGACATAGTAATGAGCCCTCTACTCATTAGAAGTTTCAAAAACGTATTAACAATACAACCAAAGCTGGAAAACTATATATTTAGACCGTAATTGCTGTCCGTATCCATAAAAGCTTACGGTAGTAACAACCAAACAATGGTACGATAGTGATAATGTTTTTCCACAGATAGGTTTCCCGAACCGAAGGACTCCATTAGGTACCTGTTGCCAACCCCCCTCCAGATGATCGATCTGATGAGTCTCAGAAGGAGTGTAGTGATGACGACAATGAAACGCTCTGACCCCGGTACATCGCTACACACTCGCTCACCCCCACTCGCTGCGTGCGCTGCCTCGAGGGACAGAAATACTCGTCATTCCCTCTGCAGCTGTTGCCTCTTCTAGATCGTATCTCTCGGCTCTTCGTCTCCAGTCTGTGCCTGTGAGGAGGGATGTACCGACCGGAGGTGAGTACCGCATGTATTGCTGTAGTTGTATAGTAGTTAGGAGCGAGGAGCTGGGGGTACTTTACCTGTCCACTAGTAAGGGAGGATCCAGGACGGTATTACTGTAATCGGGGGGTTATTCCTAATTGTTCACATGTTTTGTACATAATATTCAGTAAGAACATTTAATACTACAAAGTATTAATGTCAGAGTTCAAGTAGTTTCCTTTGCGTTACCTCATTGTTGAATGGTTCCATTCGTGTAAATTTATCGTAGGAAAATCGTGTATTTCTTGAAGAATCTTAGGTGCCTTATCTCAGTAGGCATTTATGAAAGCTATAATATTACAAGTATGATAAAACCTTATCATATCTTGAAGCTCCGTCAGTAATAAACAGTTTTATCTTTTTTTTAAAGATTTAAAAGTTGATTTATCAACCAATATCAAACAACCCCCATAATTTTATTAAATTTGATATAACCTAATTTTTTAATGACAAGTTTAGCACACTTAAAATATGTTATATTCTACATTATTTAGAATTTCGTCCATTCCTTCAAAATATAAAATTTCAATAATTTATTGAAAGATATTTGAGGTTTAAACACGTGTGGCATAGGACATTGTGTACGGACCTGGTTTCCATGACAACTCCAGACAGCTTCGCCCGGTCGCAGGGGCTTGACAGGAATACTTGTCTTCTTAAATATTTATATATTTTTTTAAATCAAAAGAAGAAAATTAATTATTTTTAATTAGGAATCTCTTACAATTACACAATTTAAATTATTCGGAACTATAAAATACCAAATCACTTGAGCATTGGATATAGTGACAATGGATCCTATTAATCATTTCGGTGATGAAAATGCTAAAATCTTCAATTTTCCACTTGTCAACAGTTTGATGCTCAGCTCTATCCGAAGGTAAAGGGCGTTGATAAATTAGGTGGTCTGTCAAGATTGACACCTGGGAAGGATCTTTCCATTTTTTTGTCCTTATGCCAAAATATTCAAAGAAGACCTCTTAAAATAATCGCCCTGTGAGTGCCAAAAATATTCAATGCTCATTTCTGATTTTTTTTTTTCTAAAGTACTTTGGTGTACTTACCTAAGACGGCGGGATATAATGGATTTCTAATTTTCAGGTAAGATATGCTAAATTTCACTGTTTAAAAATATCTGTGTCTTCCCTTTGGAATAAGTATTATGTATTACAATTTTTAAAATAATCATTCAATAAAATTTACAATTTCAGCTCAAGTTCAGAACAAGTTCTAATACATTTTAAAAAAAAATATTAAACTTCAGTTCTTTATAAAATTGTCCTTTTTAAAATTTTACTCCAATTTAAATAATCTGCCCAATTGAATCATTATAAACTACATCATCGATTTCTTCTATTAATATAATTTTCAATAATTAATTTCTGCTAATATTTTATTATTAATGTATAAGTAGAGTGTAATGTTTGTTTAGATGTATTACAACAATCATATGACAACAAATATTTAAAAGAAACAGGAACTGTAACAATATAGTTGGAATACATTAGTTGTCTTGTCTAATATTTAAATTAAAGAAAAAGGTATTAAAAGGGGAATTATTCGAAATAAAGTTTAATCAAACATCCATATTAATTATTTTATAAGTTAAAAAAATACCCCATTTAAATTTCTCCACGAAGAATAAAAAACAATAATTATATAAATAATATTGACTATTAACATCTAAAATGTCACTTATTTTATGGTAATTTATTTTTAGTTAACATCCTAATAATTTACTGATAAACCTTAGAATTTTTGTGTGCCTCTTTTTTTGCTTGTAATATTAACATTTTTAAAAATAGGCAATTGAATTAATATCCATATTTATCCAATTTTAAAACTCTAAAAATAATATTCTACTGCTTACTGGCTATTTCCAGTTATTGTTAAATATTCCTTTAATTTTTTGTAATACATTTTCAGAATATGTTTTTATTATAACATTTTCCTTTTTTTTTAGATAGATAGATAGCCTACTTAATATTTTAAATTGCAGCGGAGCAGTAATAAGTTCGAATACTTTATTTTTTTTAATAAAACATTTTTTTTTTATTTTATAAAATAATGTTTAGGTAATTATTTAGATAACAAATGGTTATTGATAAATGCAATACATCAACAGCAGTCGATTATATTATTCAAAATATATTTTTCTAATTATAATAAATCGACAATAAAATATAATAAATTGAAAAGATAAATTTTCAGAAAATCTTATATACATATTGCATAATTGGCAAGTTAAACCATCATCTAATCCCAGACTTTCTCAATTGCATCTGTTTTTTTTTTTTTCTTCAGCTATCCAAAAATTGAGGTATATCTATTTCCACCCTATTTAACTTCCTGCCCTGTGTGTTGTGCCTACTCATAAAACGTTTTTTGGGAGGGATTTCACTATTGTTCATCCTAGGCACTGCCTACCCTGTTCTTATGATTTAAAAAAAAATTAACAGATAAGTGGCACACTATAAGACATGTAGCTCCTGATTCCTGTGTTTGTTCCACCTGTCACATTCTTTAACAGGACTGTAAATTCTCCGCGTGATCTTTCGCTTGATGACCAAAAGACTATATTCTTTGCCTTCGTTTCCCCAGGCTTCCAAACGATAAGTGAACTAGAGACATGTAAACCCTTTGGTTTGTTGTCCTCGGTGGACGTCTGAAGAGGAAGTATATAGACAGGGTGAAGTAGCATCTATGAACTGAGATTCTTCTACGGATTTCTAGTAATAGACGCATTTACCACAGATCCCAGAAAGACAAAGCTAAATTTGAAAAAAACTTAATTTTGTAAAGATTTTACTAGACTTTGAACCTTAGGATTAATCTAAATAATGTCTCAATTCCAAGTTTATATATTATAGATTTACTATTTTAACATGTAATGAAACTAAATACATGCTGATTCATCGCAGATTCCCTAGAAAACGTACTCAAAAGGGATAACGGGCCATGATAATGTGACCACAAATTGCGATAGAAAAACCAAACTATTTTTTTTAAGCATCATTAATTTTACATTTATCAGTGTTAATAATTGTGAGGGGGTAGCTCAATGTTAAGGTACTGGGTACTCCAAGGGTCCAGGTTCGAATCCAGATATGACAGATAATTATTTCTCTGTTTTACTGTAGCCGCCACTCCTATGGGTTCTGGAGCCCTATGGGATTCACCCAGCCTCATTTGTGTTCCTGTAATTGTGTAAACATTTGGTGGTTGAGCGTAATATTCCGACTAAATTACCACCTTGCACAACCGTTGGTCTAGTAACACTACTTACAAAGGATTGCGCCCCTGACCCATCAAGGATTGTAGCGATATAAATTTAATTTATTATATTAAAAACTACATGACAGTAACATAAGTGACATTTACAGAACAATAAATTATGTTCTGAACAATAGAATGGTCGTTAAAACTGTAACAGTACAACCATTAATTCCTTTTTACTCTGGACACACATTTAATTTATAATGTGGCTTAAGAAATATATTGCTAAGTTTAAACGAAATTATTGGAGACACTTTTTCTATATTTCTGAAATTATATTGTTATAAAGTTATTATCACTAACATAATTTAAACTAATTTTTTTTTAATTAATTAACTAAATTTTAATTTTCAACTAATTTATAATGTTTTTTTAAAAATATTCAGAATTCTTCAGGTGAGATTTAAATTATACAAGAGTGTTATTAAAATACTCCTTATGTTCGCAATATTCGAATTTTTTTTAAAATATTTATTTATTGCTATTTACAACTGTAAATTATAATACATTTAGTAAATCTGATCTAAGATAAATTGGAGTGTTATAGGCGTGTAGAGAAACCACCCATTGGTAGCACTCAAATGACATTTTACATTAGCTGGTCTCGTGGCCATCACCTTTTCAGGCGCCTCGGAGGATTGTCAGGAATGGAAGAGTTTTAGTGGTTAGAGAGTTTATAATGGAAGGAGTGATATCTGGTTCGGGCTAGATCGGTTACATAGGGAACATTAAGGTCTTTATGTATGATTTTATTTGTGACAAAGGAGCATTGAGGATTTTACGAAGGAATTTGGATTGTAAGGATTGGAGATTCGAGAGGAATTCGAAGGTTTAGTGGAACCCCAAAGCTCAACTACATTTGTCCAGATTGGCCTTATTACAGTCATGTAGATCAGTCTTTTGTAATGTGTTGGAAGTTTAGACCGTTTGTCTAGTAAGTGATGTAATAGTCGAAATCGACGTGCATTTTCCTGTCTTTTCAGTCTTGTGTGAGGATTCCAGGTTAATCATTTCTCCAAATGTAGTCCAAGGTAGCGGATCTGTTCGACAGGGGTAAGAGGAACATATGTTGTTGATTTGTTGGAATTTATCTTAATCCTCCAATTACGACACCAATCTTCGAGGGCTGTGATATGGGGTTGGAGATTTTGAGATACGATTAATGGGTTATTATTAACAGCGAGCTCACATTTGTCATCGGCATACGTGGTGAGGATAGTGTTACGACTGGTTGGAGTGTCAGATGTATAGACGGTGTAGAGGATGCGACCAAGGATACTACCTTGAGGAACACCAGCGGACTGAGAATAGAGGGATGAATATATTCGAAATTTAAACTTAATTTGTAAATCTGTTAATCATATTTTTGTGATTTTGTTACGAATATGATTATTTATTTAAAAGAGTTTGAATTGGTTATTTGTAATTCCTTGGGTTTTTCTTTTGTAAATATTTGAATAATTATATTAAAATTGTCATAAATTGATGTTATATGAAATAAATTTGAAAAGAATGCTAGTGTAATAATGTAGGTGATTTCTGAAATCAATTCCTTGTAATTGATAATTTAATTTAAAATAAGCCATGGAAGTTCGTATATGAATGAAATACGTTTATTTTGTGTAATTAATGTGGTTTAATTGACTTTTTAGTCAATATTTTTGCTGTTCGCGGTTGCCATCCTTAAACAAAGACGCCATATCTCTCGAAACTTTTTTAAAAAATATATATATTTTTTTTATATAGTTATTATTAAAAAATAGGGGGAAAGAATCCAAACTGTAGAACAGATGCACAGGAAAGGGATAGAGTGTTGAGACATCTGGAAAAGGTGACTTGGCGATACCGGACGTGGGCAAATCCGTCAGCTGTTCAGTGCTTCAAGAATTGCAGAGGGCTGTGACCCTATCTGTGACATTTCGTGCATAGCTATCATAAAACCATCGGCAATCGGAATAGCTTTGAATATTGATGGGGGGTATTATCATGGAGATATTAGGCTATCATGTCCTCGGGATTGCTACTTGGATTATCAATCGCGATGATGAACAAAATCAGTGTTTAAAAGAGGCAAGCTTTAGTCCAGTAAGGTCGTTAAAGCTGGTAATTTTTGAATTACCTCGTATGCAAGAGAAGGCTCGATTAATAAAAATTGTAGTATAACTTTAGTTTTAAAAAAGTTAACCTTTTTAAATTTTGAAAAAATAAAAAAAGTCTGTCAGTTTAGAAGGGTATTAGCTATCATATCCAAATCGATTCAGTAGTGAATTATACTGTTATATCAAATTAGCACTTTAACATCGCATTTTTTATTTTAATAATGGCCTAAGGGCTGAAACGTCGGAGAAAAATAAAGATAGTCGAAAAATGGGCCTAAGTGCTTGATAATGATGACCTTTATTTCTAAAAATAGTTTGGATGCGTAGATTTTATAATGAAATTTAAATAAAACTTATTGCATGCGTAATTCTGTAGCTATCTAATATAAATTCATAATTTTGCTTCTGTAATAATCATATGGTTTCTTGGCCTACCATATTCAGGCCATATAAATTATTTATACAAAATGATATCAATGTTTGCTGTTCTTGACGAGATAAGAGATTTCACAAATCACTTGCTATGGACCTTGCTGTAGAAACTCAAAGATACATTACGATGATAGTTTAATGGAGTGTTGATTTGTAGATACTAACTCTCTATAATTGAGGCAAATGTGTAATTGATTCAGTAAATGATGCCAGCTGTATCAGAAGCTATGACTTTTATTTCAGTGGGGCAATGAAGTACTAAGTAAATTTAGGGTATTTTCTAAAAAAAAAAAAAAAAAAAAAAATTAATTGTTATTTTTCTGTGAAGATACTGACTAAATAAGGTCCGTCATAAATATTATTTAAAGTAAATACAATATTTTTAAAAAAGTTCATAATTTAACCATTTTTTGTTTACTAGAAAATTGGAGGAGTTAAAGTGTTGACCAGTCTGTTTATTTTTCTTGATTAACCGCTTTAGAAAATCCTTTTAACACTAAAGGTTGAGAACAAAAGGTCATTTTAATATTTTCCCAATTAATCGGAAGTTCTTTCCAAAGGATTAATTAAAAAATCAGGAAATAATTAATGTAATTAGAAAAAGCTTTAGCCAGAATCGCCTGCTTATCTCCCTGATGAAGACCTGAGACTTAGGTCGAAACGTCGAATAAATATTTTTTGTTTATTTATTTTTTTTTTTACTGACCGCAGCATGACCATCTTCTCTAACTATTAATCTACGGTCAACTATCTACACCTCGTTATAAATACAATTATAAAGTAATTAAGGACAATTATAACAATGATTACTGTCCTGCTAATGAGAGTTAAAAATAACTTATTTCATTTTTGGGGTAAAATAACCCCTATTCACCCTTATCATATTCACGTATCTTGATACGTTGCTTTATTCAACCTCCTTGCGTACTCCATCTAGGGGCTGAAGGATAAGAAGCTACTCAGAGAAAGATGGTCATTAATTATTTAGTAGGTTCAAACCGAAATATAAGTCGATCCCCCTAGGCCTGATTTGAACCGCCCTTAGACTGACAAAAATCGAAATATTTTCCCGTCTGTTTTTAGTTGTAATATTTCATAGATTTATTAAATTGACTTTTTTAATGTAAATAATAATAAATATATATATATATTTATATAAATAACTTCTATGTTATACTGAGACTAGCAGTACTCTATAATTTCACCCACCTTATATTGGGATTATACAAATTTGTTTCATGTAAATGATTATATTATCCAAGTGCATTTTATTAAATTTAAAACATCTGAAATTTATCCGGAAAAAAAAAGAACCTATCAATAAGACACACAAAAAAAGAAAAAGAAATGACGACGAAGAGTCTTTAGATAGATGGATGTTTTAATAAAAAGAAAAGAAAAAAAATTAAAATTTATTTATTTTTTCTGCTTATTCGTAAAAAACATGGGAAACAGGTTCCAACTAATTTTCTAAGTAATAATAACTCCTTAAGAACACCGTTCACTGCACACAAAAATATCACTACCACTTGTTATAGAATATATTGTTGTTAATATAAAGCAATAAAAAAAAGAAAGAAGTGGAGGTATAACATTTGATTGGAAATAATAAGAGAAAGTAATTACCTATATTGGCGCTTATGTATTAATCGTGACTAAATAAGCACCACTATATAACTGTATCAGTGTCTAATTAATCTGTAAAACTAAAAATCGCCGAGGCTGGTATTCATGCTTGGATTATTATTTTTTTATTTTTTTTTTTTTTAGGCCCAAAAAATTATCTCTTTCGACGGATGTAAGGCCATGCAAACATTTTCTGAGTTGTTTTATTTGCGTATTATTTATTGGTGGACAGGTGCGATTTCACGGTGTGCCAAATGGACTTTCGACGTTGCCAGTTTGTTAGGAAACTCAATAGCGTACGTTTCTTTTCCTTTCCTTTTTTTTTATGTTTATTTTTTGTTCCACAAATACTGATTGTGTGATTTGTTTATCATTTTGTTGAAAGCGAAAATATCTTTTTTTTTATTTATAAATTGAAATTTATAACTGTATTAACTAATAAATAGAAGTAAATTGTATGATGGCATGATTCAGACTACTTATGGAGAATGTACCCATTGATAGAGCTCCGGTAACATATCTAGATTTGGTCACGAGGCCATTTTTTTAAACATCAAGGGAATTTATCGGGAATTGAGGATAAATTAAGCTTAGAAACAAAAGGAGGTTAATCATTGTAGGAATGATATTCAGACAAAATTGGCAAAATATGCAACATTCAGATCATTATAAATATAATAAATATTCAAAACAACCCAAGACTCTACTTTAAACTACAAGCGGCATAGATGGATTACTCGAGGAGATGTCTGAGGATTACACGTCTGGATAGAGGATATTAAGAGCAGGCTTGGGGTGACCAAAGGAGTTCCGAAGAGGATTAGAAGGAGCAGACTGCTATGGTATGGACAATGTCAGCGAATACCAGAACGTAGGTGGCCGAAGAGACTTCTGCAACGGGAACAACCAGGATGACGGAAGAGAGGAAGACCCCTAACCGGGTGGAAGGACTGTGTTGAGGAGAACATGGCCAGCAGGGGACTTAAGGAGGAAGAATATTGGGATAGAGAGATGTGGAGGAACGCTCTGACTTGGCCAGGCAACCCATTGAGGGAAAACAACTTGCAAAAGTAAAGCTTAATAATAAATAATAAATGCATATATATTGGAAGAAATAAGACAAACTACAACATGAGCCATAAACAATAGAGTTATCAGTGCGATCTATCAGAGTCTAATGAAAGCTTTCTATATCACTATATTCATTTCTTTCTATATCATTAAGCAGAAATTTGATTAAAAAGAAACCTTAGTATTACATGGATTCTGATATAAAATACTATAGAAGATATAGAGATAGGGGAATAGAGATCACTCTACTTTATTGACTAAAACAAAAAAAGTATAAAATGTTTTTACCAAGTACCCTTCATAAGTATAATATAAATAATAAAATAAATAGTAATCAATAAAAACATAAAATCATAATCACGATGATACAACGTTCTATTTTATAATTGGATTAATCCATATTTATGCATCAAAAACATTTTTTTCGGAAACAGTGTTGAGCAAAAATTAAATGTGATAAGACTACATGCTAACATTGTCATCGAATCAATTTTTATTGATTAATGACCCAATAATAAATACTTCTTTCCATGACAATGTTAGCTTGCAGTTTAGAGATCGCCCAATGGCATATGCCAGTAGGCGCCTAACAGAAACGGAGACCAGATGCAGCGCACTGGAACGAGAGCTGTTGGGAATAGTGTGGGCTGTTGACCACTTTAGGCCCTATGTATTTGGCAGAAAGTTTAAGATACACACTGACCATAGGTCTCTTCAATAGGTGGGGAAATTGAAGGAATCTTCGGCTAGGATTACGCGTTGGAAGGAGCTCCTGGCACAATATAACTTGGAAATAATCTATAAGCCAGGAAAAGAAAATGTCGTAGCCGATTGGTTGTCTCGAGAAATTACTGTAAATGCAGTAGAAGAGGAGGTTGGAAAACCGTCTTGACAATTCCTGCGGGAGTGGGCACCGGGAGAGGAAGAAGAACAGAATTTGGCGTAGGAAGAGGATAGGGAGGAATCTTCGTCTAACGAGAGCTCGGATGAAGGAAGACCAGTAGATATGGAGGAACTGGAGGACATAATAAACAACAAAAGGCGGCAGATTGTATGGAAGACGAGGACCACTGGATTGCTCAAAGTTAAGTGCAGCAATCATGGGAGGAGCAATATCAAGACGATTTGGTCACAGCCAGGCGTGAAGAAGGATCAGATCTGTAGAACCTTGAATAATGCCTCTAAGTCTAGGAAAAAGTGTCACCTGTACGTGGGAAATGAAGCCGTTTGGGAGAAGATTAAGTGGCTATGGTGTGATGAGCGCATAGGAATGGTGGAAAACGTTCAAGAAGACGAACGCCAGAGAGAAGTGACTGTCGTATCATCAGGGCAAAACCAATTATCGCGGAATCTCGGAGACCCTGCAAGCGTTAAAGAGAAGATACTTTTGGTGGGGGATGAAGAAGACAATCACAGAAGTTGTAGGAAACTGCGAAGTTTGTCAACGGACAAAGTATGACAGACATCCACCAAAAGGCAGACAAGAAGAGGCACCTACCGCAGAAGCACCGCTCAATGATTTGCAGGTTGACACTTTCACGTGGAGAGGATTTAAATGGATAACCTTATCAATTATTTGATCTCTTCAGTAAGGCACCAATGGCGCACCAGGTTCAGGAAAAGTCGTCGGAAACAGTTCAACTCTCCGAATGTGGTTTCAGTTTTACGGAGTTCCGGAGCGCATCTCTTCAGATTCAGGCAGAGAATTCGACAATGCTATGATACGAAATGAAATGAAGGACCTTGACATAATATGGCATCTCAACACACCAGGGCACCCTAAGAGTAGAGGAGGCATAGAGCGGCTTCATGGCACATTGAGTGACCATCTTCGACTATATCAGGTTGACCAGGGACTATAACCGGACGTGGCAATCGCTAAGGTGATTGTGGCATACAATCATTCTGTACATACAGTTACGGGGTTTTCACCATTTGAGGTCCTCTTTGTGCTTCGAGGACACCAGCGAGATCATAAGGGCACGGCAACAAACGGAGAAGAAATACACAACCATGTTGCTCGATGAAAGTTATGGGAAAAGGCCCGAGGAAGAATGGAAAAGGAAAAATCCAGGAGGGTAACTCGGGAGAATTTAAAGGTCACAGATAGAATGGGAGCAATCAAAATCGGGACGATCGTATATAGGAAGTTGGGATCTAACAGGGGTAAAGAGATACAGCGATGCGGGGGTCCATTCAGGGTAATTATTATAAGGGA
This sequence comes from Halyomorpha halys, assembly GCF_000696795.3. Lineage (NCBI taxonomy): Eukaryota > Metazoa > Arthropoda > Insecta > Hemiptera > Pentatomidae > Halyomorpha > Halyomorpha halys. The sequence goes on along the minus strand of NW_027107309.1, from coordinate 1,092,118 downwards.
ACACAATATTGTTACAATAGAAAGTATCAGAGAACCCAAAAAGAGGAGGACTGTCCATATTGAAGAATTAAAACCTCCGGCAATGACAATATAAAAGCTAAAGTGTTCTCTTACTAAATTGTATTACAGAAAATTTAGTTAATTATTCTATTTATTGTTTTGTTTTAAGATTGTTAGTTGATATTTTAGTAAATATTGTTTCTTTCATACTGTTTTTGTTTTTTGTAAACAATTTCTTTTTCATTCTAACTTGTTCTATTATTAGGTTTAAATTGTGTATGTAGCGTTTATTAAGGGAAGTTGTGAGTTTTTTCAATGTATATAGTATTTGTTTTTATTGTAAATAATTTTTCTTTATTGTTCTTTTTTTTAGATTATTATTTCATATAGTATTAGTTTACGAGGATTGTTCGTAAACTGGTGGGAGGGAGGGTTACGGTCTGAGTCAGCTGTTATTTGGATGTCAGCTGACTGAGGGGATTAGCTGATCGAGGGTATACAAGAGATGTAGCGAACACAATAAAGCTAGTATTTTACAGCAGTTCAAGCGTGTTAGAACTTCTTCCTTCTTCTCTTTTTTGACATTTTGCTTTCGCCAATACTTAACTTTATATATATATATATATATATATATATATATATATACATATATTTTTTTTCCCCTCTCCCTACTCATTTGAAGGAGTTTCTGTAATTTCTCCCGCTTTTTGAGCACATCGTAACTCATTGTTCTTTAATTATAAAATTATGTAACTCTAATGTTAGCTGGTATAAATTAACCAGGAATTCCACCGAATACATAAGCATCATAAAGATTAAAAAAAAAAAGAAATGTGATAAGGTTTCTTGTTTCATGTAATTTTGTTTTTACGTTAAAATTCATAATTCAGTTGAGATTTCATATATCAATATAATGAATACTATTCAGAACTTCAATTTTTTTTTATAATAATAAATTCATTTTATTTACTTGTTTTATGGATATGATACTATATTGGTATAGCTGAGAGAATAAGGCACTAAACTCCTTGGTCTAGAGACTGGGTTCGGCTCATTTTTCCGAGACAGGATACTGCTAACGGATTTAAAATTGATTTTTCGTAGAGTTACTAAAAAATAACCATTTTATATAGATATTAAAAGAAATTGAAAAACTCAAGAATATTACTGCCGTTAGACTATTTGCAAATTTTCACAATTTTTGAATTAAATAAAAATAAATATTTTTATAACTTTTATCCTGTCTTCTAGTCAAAATAATTATAAAAATTTTTCCATAGAATTTATAATGTTATGGCAACACATTTTCAATTAATACTGCATTTAATCTGCCCCTAATTAATAAATTTATAAATACAACAATAATGTTAAGTCAATTGTTGTAAATTTAAATTTAGATATATATTTAAAAATTTGTGACTTACAAAATAATAGTGTATTTAAGCATAATATAATGGGGGTATTAGTATCCCCGAAATGTTGAAGAAAAAAATGAATTAAGCAGAGTTGTGTTTTAATTTTTGACCTAAAGGTAGGTAAAGGGAATTACAATGATTTGTACAACAGTAATGATAAGATAGTAATTTAAATTACTAACAATAAATAAATCATATTTCAGTTTCAGTGTTCACTGAAAACGGCAATTTAGAATGTGGGGTTAAAACATCACATAAGCATACCTAAATATGGTGATATTTATCTGCAAAAGTTATAACATTTTTATTATTAATATTAATGTATTTTTATAAGAATGACCCTTACGTTTGCGCCATTGATTAATGGGAGTAAATTTGGTCAAAACTATTATCTTAAGACATATTTTGCAACCACTTAACTGTCATTGTAAGAGGAATCTTAGAAGTCGGATCCAAGGAAACAAACCCTAGTTATCAATATTTACTTTTTGATAAAGTACGGAAAAACACAGTCACCACGGTAATTATTGAACATGTTTTTATTTTTTTCTTCCTGCTGTAATGAAATAAAAAAACTATTCCTAGGAACTCCTATAATTTATTTTTCAAGTATATATGTATATATCGTTTTTTGGGAATGGGTAGCTCATTTCTAAGGCAATGTGCCTCGAGTTCGAATCCGGCTGTACCAGATAATTATTTTGTTTCACTGTACCCGTGCGTTCTGGTTCCCTCCAGGTTTCACTCAACCACATAAAGCGGGTACCCTTAATTGAATAAAAATCTAGCGTTAGAGCGCGATTCTGACCAATTTTTTTTTTTTTTTTTTTTTGCCACATGTATACATCGTATTTTTTCATCTGAAGATTTCTAATATAGGTAATAAAGTGACATTTTGGAGAAATAGTATATGGACGTGTACATATCAATTAGATATTTACTGTTCTAACTGTTCGCTAGTTAGCAAGTAGAACTTATATTAATTTTTTCTAACATTATTTCAGTAAAACATAAGGCCCTATAATATATTCCCTTTTCTTTTTCCTTTTTTTTTTTTTATTTATTTTTAACGTTTATTCTTTATTTATTTTACCAATATTTTTTTGTCTCTAGATAAAAATTATTTTTAACAATTTTCTTTTTCTCTTTTATCATAAATGTTGATTATATTTATTAAATAAACATGGCTTGCGCTGGTTACCTCGATGTTTTGTCAAATTATCTACAATAACAAGAAAAACAGGAAAGTTTGTTATGTTAAACTGAAAAAGATGAAGTAATATTACACCATATGAGTGAATTTAAAAATAAATTTCAGAAAATGATTATAAAAATAAAATATCTGATTGCAGTGGAATCAATGACTGTACTCTTTTTGTAGCACCTGGCATATAATAGTTCTTAAGAGGGCTTCCATTATAAAATTCAAAAGCAAAATTTAAAAGCACATCGCCTTCTTTATAAATTATAACTCCTCTTCGATTTTTATGTTTTTTATTTTAGTTTTTTATTTTATTTTTTTTTTTTTAAATTATTTTTCTATTTATTTTTTAATTTTCTATTTTTTATTTATTTATTTTTTTTTTACTTTTATCATCCCATAGGCGTTGATGACCAGAGGGTTTTACGCCTTTAAGCAACAATCAACAACAACAACATTATAAAATTCTGACGTAGTCGTAAGGACCTTACAATAAAAGCCTAACAAAATATTCTTCAATAAAATTTTTTTAAAACAGTTCCTAAGAACAAGTGTAATTAAGAACAAGAACTTTTTCAAAATGATGTGCCCAGTTACTTCGTAACCCTGTTATAAACAAAACAAAAAACGTGAATGATATGATAGGGATTTTGCTCACTAAAACTTATTTCTAGGGTTCTTCAAGTTCTAATCTACACCAATTGATTACACTTGTAATTCATATCGTATTTGTTTTAAAATATATTTGTATTTTTTTTTAATTGCGATACTATTATATTAATATGATTTTCTTTTTTTTCCTTTAGTTAGTTTCCTGTATATATGATTTGAATGAATACTTATTGTGTTTAATTGGCAGAAAATAAAAATTCATGCAATAAAGAACAGTTTAAAAACGAAAAATCTTTCATAATAATTGATAAGAAGAGAAATGTCAATTTTTTTTTTTTTTTTAACAGCATCGGAGTTACGCGATTTTCTGTATATTTGGAAAATTTAACTATGGAATATCATTTTATTTAATAGTGTCATTTTTCAAATTATTTTTTATTCCAATAATTCATATCTGTCGAATGATTAAAAAAATTATCCAAGATAACAGACGACGATTACATTAAAATTAATCATTATCGAGTAATAAATAATTTTATCCGATATCCGTTATTCATCATCAAAGATAAATTTATAATGTCATATAAAAATAAAATAATTTTTTTCATTCCAAGAAAGTTGCTATCACATTTGATCTAAGATTATTTCTTGAACATTTCCAAAATATATAAAATATCAAGCACATAAAGTAATAATATTTAAAAATCATTTAATACTTTATAATAACAATAACCATTCGAAGGGCGGGTTGTAACAATAAAGGTTCAACGAGGGTAACACTGCAAGTAGATTCACTTGAAACGTGCCTAATATATTCTCGGCACGGGCTTTGAGGTGTATAGACTTGGAGATGAGCTTACCTCTCAGATTTATAAGTGTCTTGCTTTAGTATAAAGGTGATAATAGATAAAAAATATCTGTTATGACTAATAATTAAATTATTTACTCTATCTTCTTTAATATTGGTCATAATATGATATATTTGCTCTCACATAACTATATATGAAATGTATGAAGGAGTATTACGATCGCGGAAAATTTCGAATTTGAGTTTTCAACGAAAATATAAGTCTCCAAGTCTCACAAAGTGATCTGTCTGTATGTATGGTCAGCCTAAATTAAAAATGGCAAGTCTAAAATAAAGTAATTTATACAATATAAGCTTCTTTTTTTTAAAAAATAACTAAATAATTAAAAAAGAAGTCGTTGAATTTTCTTGACGTTTGTTATAATTTTAAGACTAGGAAAACTTGTAGCTGATAAAAATGTTTGCACTGTAAATAACATCTTATCTCGAGAGGGATAGTATTTTCAGCTTCATCGTCTTTTTTAACAGAAAAAAAAAGTTATAATTTAGCTAAAACAATTGGGCAATGACTATACAAAAGGTCTCATATCCTACGTCCTGAGAAATTTTTTTTTTCATAAAGTATGTTAATTTTTACTTCAAAATCAATACTATTTTGATAAATGTACAAAAATTGAAAAAAAAAAAAATCAAAATTTGTTTTCTAAAATTAATTTTAATATCCACCATTCCAAAATAATTAATAAAAAATTTTAAATACAACTTAATACTTTTAAGCATTATTGCTTTTTAGAAGCTATTTTATGACTATGGTTCCCGAGATGCAATTTTTGAAACAGCAAAATTTCGTGAAATTTACACTAATTTATATTATTAGCACTCAAATTAAAACAATTTAAGTGTGATATACAGTAATTTATGACGTTTATATACATGATATTTGTTGAAATAAATTGATTAATAATTGTTCGGACAAAATTTCTTATGCAAAATTCACAATCACTAGGAAATATCATAAAACTACTACCCCTACGAAGATAAACATTATTAATTACAATAGTACATTAAACTATCTTTAATTTGGCACACAATGCAGCTCACATCTTTTCGTCTAATGGTTCCAGAGATATAGTTTTTCATAAATAAAAACTTTTACCCGAACATGAAACAGAAATGAACATGTTGTGAATTTGTTTTAAATATATTATAAAAACACCTACGAAGGTAAACATTATAAACTACATTATAGTGCATTTAAATGGCTTTATTATGAAAGCTGTCAGACATATATACGTCTAATGATTCCTGATATAAAGATTTCTCATAATAAATTCACCACCCTCTGATTTTTCAGCATATATTTCATGAAATATTGCTGTTTAAAAAACTGTATTTCGGGAACAATAGAAAGTAAACAGCTCTACTAGAGCAAATATTTTATCAAATTTACTCTACTTTAAATTATATTATATCACGTTTTCTAGTGATTTTGGTAATTTCAATGATATGGAGTTCTGGGTAAAAATTAATTGTTTTTTAACATTTTGAAACAGCCGCCATTTTGCATTCTCCCTATCTGAACTTGGCATACCCATCAATTTCGACGTATCAAATCAATTATACATAGATTTCATTAAAGTAATAAAATTGGGGTGAAATAACTGTGTTTTGCCACTGAGCTCTTGTACTATAATCTTTGAGACGATTATGGCTTCCATTCCCTGAAGAGAGAATACAAAATTATTGATGAGTACTTCCACTTAGTGTCTGCTATTAAAACGGGGAAATGGGACAATTAAATTGTTTATTTAAAGCTTTAACTTTTCTATTAATTTTTCATGTATAAACATGAAGCATAAGAAACACCATGAAAACTCATATTATATACTCAATATCCTCCATTAAAGTGTATCCTTATATAAAACATATCCTCATAAACATCCTCCATGCATTCTTATACTCGTACCTCTAAATATACAATACGTTTGGAGCCTTTTTTACGTATGCCTTACAGGGAATACGGATTGTTTTCTTTCCAACGACTCGTGGTAAAGTAAACGTAACACTCATCTGATAAGGTCAAGGGTCGTCATAGTGGCCCCACCACAACCTTACAGGATCGCATCCCCACCCGTTAGCAATCTGCCGAACGTAGTAATTTATTTTCTTATCATACACTAAATTTATGTGCTTAATATGGTATTTATACATGGAAAAATAAATTTTGCAAAATATTCAGTAAATTTTGAAATCGATTCACTACCGTAACTTCCTATTCTCTTCCTATTCATTAGGGACTTGTAAGACTTTTGAAAATCAATTTTCATGATCAAGTTTAGTGCATTTTTATTGAATGCCAGCATTTTTTTGTATTCATTCTACTTGAAAAAGAGCGTGAAACCCTGCACACTGACCTCAGTGGCAGCCTTACTTATCTGACTTTTGAAATAAACAATCATTGCGAGTAGAATGGTCGATGTACGACATGTCGCAATCTCACAAGAGGAGAACACAAAAGAAATAGCAATCCTTTTCGCCCGGAACGCCCCACTAAGACCCCCAGAGAGGACGGTCCAATATCGCTTTTGAAATATTTGCTCAAACCGGGAAGGGGAGACTTTAAGATGGTTTAATCGAGCAATATTTACAAATTTATATTTTAATAAATATTCATTTATTTTATTTTTTCTGTTTTTTCTGTTAACTACAGAATTGATTAAATTCAAATAATGAAGTGTGTGTCAGGTGATGGCACAACTAAACATTGATTTTAAATTCAAATAAACATTAAAATATTTTAAACACAACATAAAAAAAAATCAATAGTTAAATACCATTCCGTTTAATTAATAGTTAAACTAATTAAATATAAATGTTCAGCATTCGTTTTTTAGGATTTCTATTGGTAAATGATTTCCGGATATCAATTTTTTTTTAAGAATTCTGTCTAATGATGTGTTTATTGTTATTTCAATTTTTTTTATAAGTATTGTTCTTTTTTCAGACATACGGTTTACCGGAGGTAAAGCGGTGATATGCCCGTCCTCGTTGCTGAAAATTTTTAATTTCAGAATTTCAGGTTCATATTTCTAAATTTGGACTTTGGACACCGTGTTCCTCAAAGCTACAAATACTCGTTTGTTTATTTTTTTATCAAAGAAAATATTCTTTGTAATAGTCAAAACCCATTAAATATCTAAAAAGATGGAAGGAAATTATGCGTTAAATATAGATTTAAATTTAATTACATACGCCTCTCTGAAACTTTTTTTTTATAATATAGTATTTGGTGAATCCTCTTTCCCCGAGTGTCGAGATTCCTAACTATATTTCTGAATGAAACAAGCGGGTATATTTAGAAATTGAAGAAGTTCCAGAAGATATTGGACACAGACCGCTGCCAGGAATTACTGAGGCAGATTCATATATTATTTTCTCTTCATTAACTAATTCTCAAACAAATCTTTATTGATAGTGCCTCTGATTGAGAAAGGCCGATTTGGCTCATAAGATTAGATACTCTTTAGCCAACATCCAAACTATCTTATTTACATCTTTACTGTTATACGTTCTCCTATATTTTTAAGCTCGAAATTAATTATTATAGGAATTTCGATGAAAGAAAAACAAGGATATACAAAAAAATATATTTTTTTAAAAACGGATGGTGTAGGTTAATCGTTTGACTTACACTTATTTTATACCCTAGATAGTTCTAACAATCTACTACAAAAAACGAGTATTTTGAAGGGAAAACCATGTAAATTGAGGGATGTTATACAGCTTATAAAAGAAAAAATATTTCGGCCATTTTTTTAGACACCAACGACTATTGTTTTATTCTATAAAACAATTTTTATATTTTTACTTATATTTATATACTATTTTATTAGTTTATCAATATTAAATTAAATCTGTACCACTACGACCTATGAAAGGTACAGCCGTCATTATCTGCCACAGCAGGTTTCGAACCCGGGTCCTTATAGTTAGTAGCACAGTGCCTTATCACTGAGCCACCCGCTCCCATATTATATTAATACAAAATGTATTTTTTTTTTGTAACTGAAATTTAAAACAAAAATATGTTTTGATTGACCTTCCAACGTACCGGTCTCAGGCCATAAACGAGAAGAACGCAACAATTGATCCATCCAAGTTTTAATTTTTTTTTCCTACATTTTTTCTTATTTACACGATATAAAAATCAACAATTATTAATAACCTACCTTCACCAGTCTAGGATTTATACATTATAGAAATAATAATTTAATTTTTAAATCGTTCCATCTGTTAGGTTCTTCTTGATGAATGATCTGAGGGCCATTGAAGGAAAATAAACAAAGAAAAAACTAAAGATCAAAAGATATTTAGGTCGTAAAATAATGTTTTATTTATTTAATAATATTGAAAAGTTTTGGCAACATTATCAATAATAAATTCAGATTTCATTTCACTTCAGAACTAAAAATAAGTAATTTAAAACACAGATATTAGCGCAGTAATCAAATATTTCAATTAATATAATTTAAATTTTTAAAATGATATATTAAATAAATTATAATAAACAATAAATTAATATTAGTCCGTTGCATTAGGTATGGACCTTGAAAAATGAAGAAATCCTGTCACAAGAAAGGAATTTTTTGATACATATAAGGAGTGAATAGTTTATCTACTAAACGTTTTAACTATTATAAACCGTTCATTTATGATAATTAATAAATCAATAAATAATTATTGTGAGAGTGTAGTGACACATTGGTAAGACACTACGCATATTATTTTCTGTTATATTGTAGCCGTGAGTCAACCCTGTGGACCCTTGCTCCCTCCTGGTGCCCACATAGCCTCATAAAATGGTTACACTAAATTGGGAGAAAATCTGGGGGTTGAGCGTTACGTTGAAAAATATCAGCTCCTTGTATAACCGCAGTTCTAAAAACAATGCTTCCTTAAAAAATAATGAACATCCATTATAGATATCTTTTTGTACATATATTAATTAAAAATTAACATTAATATCATTTTCAAAGTTTTTTATATAATATTGGTTGGAAAATAAATTATTAAAAATTAATATGGCCGTGGCAAACAAATTTTAGTTGAAAATAGGGTATCATCTAGATTTTAGAATAAATTAGAGAACAGCTTGGCCAGTCTTCATTGAATACAGAAGAAGATTGGAGGATGAAGATATTATATTGATGAGAATAAATCGATTTATCCCACCAAATAAACAAAACACAAGTTGAAATGTTTACATCTATAATTCTTTCTTTTAATGTAACTATAGTGATGAAATATTAGTATAATTTGTTACATTTTATTAATAAGTTTTATAGATATAATCCTTAGTTTGTCGAATGCAGTAATATGATTTACACATGGGGTGCTGCATGCGAAGGGTTCTCATCGAAATAATATTTTGATTTATACGAGTTTTTCCAATTGAGAAGTAGAATCCGTTTTTGAAACGTGGCAATATACATTTGCATTCTTATCTTTTTAAGATTCCTCTATTCTTTATTGGCCAGTTGCATGGTTTAGTAAGAAGCCTAGTTGATCATTATCTATTATATGACTCTTATGACATCTGTTTTCTTTTTCTTAGTAGATATTCTTTTTTACCGGAATATACAAATCAGTTTTACTAACTATTCCTACTATTCGACTATTCGCATTATATTCTCTGAACGTTGGGTCTGATTCGTTCTGTTGAATAAGTTCAATTATCTTAGCGTTAAATTCGGGTAAAGATAGAAATGCTCCCTGTGTATTAAAAAAAATTAAGCTTCAAAATTACAGATATTTAGAAGGAAAATAAAAATAATAAAACTTTTTTCAAAAATAGAGTTATTCTGACATATTATTTCGAAAATTCCAGTCCTATCAATTTCCCCTTTATTTTTTCCTTCAGTTCGGCCAGATCTTGTTATATCCAGGATATTCAACCAGTGCGTGGTCTGAGGCAATGGGCCCGCGATAAGAGCGATTGGTTTCCACTCTCTACCCCCACCCCCTTCCACCCTCTCTCTCACATTATTTTCTCCTCTCTTTCGTTTCCACCCTCTGCAATCACGCTCTCTCTTACATTCTCGTTCTTTTCCACTATGTCACAGAATATCTTCAGAATGGGGCCGAGCTGCCAGTCAGTTTCTATTTCTAACGAGTCAAGTCACGGAGACTTCCAATGAAGATGATACACAATCGTCTTAAGCTACGGAGGCTATCAAAGTAAATTGGAACCTATTTTGGGAAGAATAGAGGGGATATCGTCCGCGCAATCGTTTCATATCAGTGAGGAAAATACTTCGTCGTGAATTAGAGCTTCAGATACAAATTTAACAAGGATTTTATTTTATTTTTGTTTTTTTAATAATTTATTTATTGATATTTACAACTGTATTCAACTCCAAAAACATTACTAAAGGAGAAGATCTCGAGGCCTTCTTCTTTTCAGATCTTCTTTTCAGACGCCTAGAAGGATTATTAGGTAGTGAAGGAGAAGCTAGGTTAGAAACGAGTTGGTTTGGGTGGTTGGAAAGTTTATTATGGAAGGATTGGTATCTGGTTCTGGCCAAATCGGCAACATAGGGGACATTGAGGTCCTGATGGATGATTTGATTCGTACAAAGTATAGATCATTAAGGATTTTACGAAGGATTTTGGACTGTAAGGATTGGATTCGAGAGGAATTAGATGGTTTAGTGGAGCCCCATAGCTCAACTCCGTATGTCCAAATAGGCCTTATAATAGTCATGTAGATCAGTCTTTTGTAATGGATAGGAAGTTTGGACCGTTTGTCTAGTAAATGTTCTAATAATCGACTAGCAGTTTCCTGTCTTTTCAGTCTTGTATGAGGATTCCATGTCAGTCGTTTGTCCTGATTTAGTCCTAATGTAATATACATTAAAAAAAATTAGATAATAAGTTGAACAGAAATAAGTGGGGTATTGTTAAAAGATACTGTAGGGCAAGACGAAGGTTTACGACGAAGGGTAAATGTGATTTGGTGGGATTTATAACAAGTAATTAATTTGTTTTTTTATTCACATGTAATATTGTAATATTTATATGTAATATTGAGGCAGAAATAATAATAACCATTTTATATCGTACTTTTTAAAACCGTATAGCCTTAACCAACTCCGGTTCATCAGGTGGTACAGATTTTTGAGGAATATGGTTATAAGTTTTCGCGTCTAGAAAGCTGGAGCCAAACTGGAAAGCGCACTATTTTTGTTTTGTTTAATCCAAAAATTTCTTAGCTGCAATGAATTATTGGATGTTCAACTCATGAAAAAAAAAAAATCCAAAACTTTTACTGAATAAAGCCATCAATAATAATAATTTTATTTCCCGCTTCTCTCATCACTTCATTTTATTCATTCTATTTTGTAAGATTATTCTGTTTATACTTTCTTTTTATTTTTTTAAAAAAATTTTCTATACTTACTGTGGTTGTTATCTTGTTCTGTTTTTAGCCCTGAAGAAGGCTAGAAACTCTAGCCGAAACGTAGGCACATTAAAATAAGTTAATCGTACTTATTTGTGTTTTTCATTGACCGCACCCCCAACCATCTTCTCCTCATTCATCATCCACGGTCAACTATCTCTCATAATTATTAATAATAATAATATATTATTTCCGAACTATTTTCAAAATAGTTTTTACTTTTTTATTACTTGGTATACTTACAATACACAACTTGGAATGAATTGAAAAATAGCTTTTAAAACGTTTATTTATAACGAAAATTGGTCAATTTTACGATATCTCAAGGATATTATAGTATCATTGGCTGATAACGAGTGAAGCAGTCTTAAAAAAAAGCAACTTATATTTAGCTATTATAAAATTAGCTAAAACTAGGAATTGGCTTAGAAGATATAAAGGAAGACAACTCCAATGACAGCTGCGTACTAATTTGAACTGCCAGATGAGAGATCATGTTTGCAATTTCTAACAGCTTCGCAGAAGCCTGCATTATGGGTCAAAACGTCGGCAGAAAATTAATATATTAAAATAATAAGATTGTACCGCTATAACCCATGAAGAGTCAGGAGTGCAGTATTTTGTAAGGAAGTACTGGACCAACGGTTGTGCTCGGAGGTGATATGGCCAGAATCGCTCGACCGCCAGATTTTTTCCCAATTAAGAGGAACCAACTTCACGAGACGGGGTAAATCCTGGAATACTCCCGAACCCATTGCGCTGACTCATGAAACTGAAATTAATAATCATACACAGCCAGATATAAACTCGGGTCTTACCACTTAGCTCCCGCAATAGCAAGTCAATATATAAATAATTCTAAATTTATTTTTTTAATTAACAAAAAATAGTCGGTACCGTTTTAATGCCACGTCTGTATAAACCGATCTATGCTGTCGAAGAAAGTTGAAAATAAGCCAAAAACATAATAAAATCGAACTTAAACTACTCGTTTAAATTTTTGTATATTTTTTTATTTTTAAATATTTAAAATTCAAATATCCATGCAATGGAAGAGGGCGTAGACCACATCCTGAGGTAACGCGATCTGGGTGTAGGGCCAACATCTCACTCCTAAGTCAACACTAAATCTTTCTATTCTTAGCCTTCCTCTCTACATCTTTCAGAAAACATCAACTGAATTAAATTTTCCTTTTACACTTCAAATTTTTTTCACGGAGGTTACTTGATGGACTGTTGTAGTATGTAAACGGTATCAGGAAACTGGAACTAGATACTTTAAAATAATGATTTTAAACAATCATATAAGATTATCAAATATGTTTGCTAAAGATTAGAAACATAAATGATAATACTATTCTTTATTTATTCTGCGATTGATCCCTTTAGAATGATATTACAGGCCTCAAAATTAGGCTTCAGAGCCTTAGAGTTAAATACAGAATAAAAATTATAAACCGTCATAAAATATAATGAAAATAATAAATTTTAAAAGATAAAAAGGAAGAACAATAATTAACGGAATATATAAAATAAAAGGACAACAAATAAAATAAAACCATATGTTATATCATAAAACATAAGGTGACTAACTTCTCATAATAAATAAAAGAAATGATAAAAAATCAAATACAATTAAACTTAAAATAATAAATGAAAAGGTTCGATTTCTGCTAATATACATATTTAAAAGTACAAACGAAAATTTGAGACATCAAATGTATAAAATATATAAAGCAACGGTATATTTTTCTAAATCTTTCTATTCTATTTTACAATAATGTTTATCATATTTCTAGGTAATACTAAACTGGTAGTTGAAAACATAAAACTTTTAAAATTCACACAAAACGTTTTATTAGCATTCGGATATTATCGTCCAAAATTATCTCCTTTCTAACAAATTATTATTTTTTAGGGTCAAATTTAGTTTTTACATATGTTTGTATTGTATTTTCACTACAACATACAATTTACACTTTATACATAATTTGCTAATAAACTCATAACTTTATTCTAAATTAACATAGTGTCAATCCTTATCAAATAAACCGATAGTGATTGCTGACTACACTTATTCATTTTTGTACCAGCTTCTGAGTGTTGAAAACAGGGATGCTCTCAGTTTTAGAAGTATTCAA
>NW_027107309.1:1065689-1078407 GCF_000696795.3 Halyomorpha halys | reverse complement strand
ATACATTCTACATAGGTTTATGCTGAACTTTGCCCTTCTTTAATGGAATAGAATCCAAATGAAACACTGTTAAGGAGCAAGTCATTTTGATCAAAGTTTCATTTTTTTTAAATCGATGTATTACACAAACGTAACGATTGGGCCTTTTTATTGGCCATTTTAAAATATTTTCATCTTTACAACAGTAGTGACTTTTTATGAAAAGTATGAAACGTTGAGTTTTAATAAATAGAATGAAACGCTGAAAAAATGTAATATACATTAAAAAAAATTAGATAATAAGTCTTTATTATTATATATAATAATAAAAAAGCATGTTGTTGTTCAGATTTCCAATTTTTTTTTTAAGACTCTTGTTTCTTTTTATATTAATAAATGTTCCAACAATGAAATAATTATTTAATATAACATACATATATTATAATAACCAGTATTCATTTTTAAATAAGTGACTAAATATTTTCCTTTATTTTTTAATTTTTCATTTGATTATAAGTTAACGATTCTGGGACCTTTGTGTTTTTCCTATTTTCTTTCCTCTGATTAAATTATAAATTATTAAGAAGATTGAGCATCATTTGTCGCAATTTTTAATTTTTTTCGGTTTTCATTTTACGTTTTTAGTTTGTTTTATTGGCAATCAACTGGCAAACTGATCATATCATGAGTTCATAGTCCATCAAACAAAGTTATAACTAATTATGAATTCCTTTTTTTTTTTAATTGGAGAAAAATGTTCAATCAATGTACTAACTTTTACCTTAGGTGCAAGGGAAAAAAAAGCAAGCATAGTCCTGAGGATGGAGTAGAAAGTTGACATTTGATGCAAAAAAAAAAAAATAGAATATAAAGGAAAGCATTTTTCAAGGATTTAAAATTACAATAAAAAACTTTAAACATGAAGGAACCTGTATTTAATACTTATAATATATTTTAAATAATTAATTTATCATGTATATAAAATGGTTAATTTCGATACAAAAATTATTGCGATAATACGCAATCTTATATACTATTTATATTTAATTTTATGTCCCATAAATTTGTTATATAGTTTTCTTCCAAAGATTTTTGTATTTATATTGGTTTCTATCTACTTAAATAATCTTATATGAAGTGAGATTTTGTTTAAAAATTTCATATAAAATAAAAAAAATATCTGTAATTGAAAATTTAAAAATTGTATTGGTGTCAATATTGTTAATTTGTATTCTTCCTAAATTTTAAATACTATATTATTGTTAGTGTCTTCAATTATAGATTCTTTAGGCTTTTTTTTTTTTTAACTGACTGACACATGTTCTGCTCGATCGATACAGCACGGGTTTTATTTTTTAAATTTAGTCTGTTTAATGGTAATATAAAAACCTATTTATTTACTATCTAAAAAAAATGAATCCCATTCATCTGCCTAATTATCATAAAAGTGTTAATTTATCGACTGTTAATACCGCATTGTACTGTAAGAGGTCTTATTGTATTTTGTCTGCTAATCCAGCCAAGGACTCTTGGCATCGACCTGTTAATATTTGCCGACTCGGCTGAACCAATTATAGAGAGCACTTAAAAGGCCCATTAGGGGCTGGCTGGCTTTTACCAGATTTGTATTGTTGGAACATTTATTAATGTAAAAAAAAATTAAAGTTTTTAAAGAATAAAAAATGGGCTAAAAAATCGGAATGGATTGAATAATTTCACACTATTTAATTTATACCTACGTTTCGACCGTTTTCGTATGTTTTTTTTTCAGTTGTACAAAGACAAGATATAATATAATTTTTTCAAATTCCATCATTTTCTCGAGTATTTTATTTATTGATGATTACCATAAAGGTTTTTTTCTTGTACTCAAATATATTCGTTAATTTAGGTATGGAATGAATAACTGTTTATTAATTTTTAATACGATACCTCTTAAACACCAGTAGATTATATTTCTTTTCGCATTTTTTTAACTTAAACTGTTATTTTATATATCAAGTTCATGGTTAAAATAATGGTTTCATAATTGTTGCTCTCTTGGGTCTATTGATCTTCTTACGGCCGATATTTTCTTAAGAAATTTGGCGCCCGGTTTATTAACTTATGTAGAGGTTGTATTATCTTGACTGAGTGGGTGTGATTAAATTTATTACGGTGGTAGGGGAAGGTCTTCGGAAAATGAAATTTAGCTCTATCAGCTGGAAATTCAAAAAACATTATCCGTAGTGTGCATTATAGATCAATACTCTTCAAAAGGCATCTCAGTGATTGAAATTTTAAAAAAATCTTACTTGAATAAACTCTAATTTGTATGAAATATTTAATACTTGATCGAATTAATATTGAATCTTGAATATACAATATTAATTCGTCGTTTATAATGCTTGTTTAATCATAGTTTCAATGTGTTCTAACATAATTAAAACAGGAAATTATTATGTTGCAGGTATGGGATTATAAAAGAAAAAATAATATTCAACGGCTTTGAGGTAAGCACTGTTCATAAATAAATATTAACACCCCCTTCACACAATAGTATCATCAAAATGTTCACTATTAATAGTTAAAAAAACATTAATTTTTTCTTTAAAAAAATCCTCTCATCCTCTTTTTCTTTCCGTAATGTACTGATTTATAACCTAGAATAAAAGAACATCAGAACTACATTTATCAAATAAAATGGAAATATATATTTTTTTTAATACTCCTCGAAGCAGTTTAGTGATCTTTACAATTCGAAATCTCAAAAATGTCAAACCGCTATTATTTTCATCCTCAACGATTTAACATATTTGCTCAGCCTGGTTCGTTTCTAATGATGTCTGTTTCTATTCATCGAGTTTCATCGGTTAAAACATAATATTTCTTTGGATCGTTTCTAAAAGTAATCTGAAATGTTATATTTTGTTAAATAATATATATTTTTTCTAAAAATATAGTGGTGCATGCACTAATTTCTTGTTTGTGATTGACGGGACCCTGAAAACCAAATTTTAGGATTTTTTTTTTTGTTTTCATTAGCAACTTCTAACGATGAACAACTAATTCATAAAATTTATAAAACTAAAACAAAATTAGGCTTTATAACACTAATTTATCTAAAATTGTCTTCTATGTTCGGAGTCTCGTTGTCAGTTGCATTCGGAAATTCCTGTGTCTGAAACGTTATCAGGTACGATTTTACTCAAGTGAAGTTATGAAAAATAAAGAAAAGTTTTACTTCCTAAGAGGCTTCCCAATTGCAATTGCAAACGGAAGTAGTGTCAATTGTAGTGACAATAGTCAATACACTATTTTCAGGACTTTCATAACAAAACTAATTTTGAATTTGAACGACAATTCCTTCCATAATAAATTCTCTAACCACCCAAATCCACTAGTTTCTAACCTTGCTTCCTCTTCCATTCCTGGTAATCCTCAGAGGCGCCTGAAAAGAAGATGGCCTCGTGACCTTATATTGTAAATTGTTTTTAGAGTTCTACTACTGGATAGTTTCTCTACATCCTGTATCATATCATTATGTCATTGTGATCAAATTACTTGTATTTTTTATACAGTTGTAAATAACAATAAATAAATTTAAAAAAAAAAAAAAAAAAAAAAGAATTTGAACGATATTACTTATGAACTAGCTCCTTTCTCTCATATGTATTTAGTGAAATGGAGTGATAATAAAACAATTTAAAGCTGTTTACTGTGATTTGTTTGAATCAGCGGGCAATTTGACAAACACTGGAAGTGCTCTCCATGTGATTTGATGCCAGATACATTCGTCCAGCACTGAGGGATTTGGTAAAAACGTTTTCTTCATTCCTTAATAAATACGTAGGAAATGTAAAAAAACATAAAACACTTTGGGGAGCGATCTGTCATACTATTTGATAGCTAGATAGAAAATTCGATATGAAAAACGTGACCCCCCCCCCATGGTTAAAATAGGTTGGTCATCTATAGAAAACCCCCCCGTATGTTAGAAATGGCTAGGAAGGGCCTCATAAAAAAAAGTTTATTGCAGGCGACATTGAATTTAATGAAAAAATGTCAGTGACTATGTCTAAAGATGACTTTTGAAAGAAACGAAAAACGACACGTAGCAACGTTAATGCCAATTTTCAGCTGACTGAACAGTTGTAAGAAGGGCTACATAAAATGTTACACATTCAGAATACTGTTGTAGAAGATCTGCTCGTAATAATCAATGCGCAAGCTCCATAGAACGTTCGGTTGTTTTAAATGAAGCTAGGAAATGAAACCGTCTTCTATTCCCCAAGACCTTTAAAAATGTCAAATGAAGATAATATTTATATATCATTTCTAATAGACAATAGATAATGAATTTGACAAAGCTTTTCGCCCAAAACACGAAGATACAAAGAACTTTCGACATTTTTAAGCCCGTAATTATTTTGTTGATTCTTACAAAATTCTCTATGGCCTGATGTTCGGAGAATTGTTAAAATGTTTCTGTTTGTTGGATGCAGGAGTTAAAATGTCCTTTAATACGCTATAATTGCAGAGAAGCTTGGTTATTGGCTCAACAAAAGGAATAAAAGAATAGATATTTTTGTTGAAAACGGAAATTATTGTATGCCCAAAAGTGTGTGCATACAGACCTGATACTAGATATGATACAAAAATAAATCATATATCATAAATAATATTTAGAATAAAATTCAAAATATGATTTATTTTAGTTCTAAATTTTTTTAAGTGGTAAAATTTCATATATACGGTACTCATTTCATTCCGAATAGTATCAGAAGGGCAACAGATTCAATAGTTGCATTAATTTATAAATTTCATTTCAATTTACAAATGAATACAATTTTCTTAGAAATCCATGGTTTAGTAATTGTTAGTGAAAACTGAAAAAAAAAAAATATTTTGACATCTTCGAGGTTTTCTGGCTGAACTTAAAAAGCATGCGTCTTTCTAAATGCAAATAAAAAAATTGTAACATTCTTCAGCTTACCCATATTCAATTAGTTTACAAACCATATTATTATAACAAAAGAAGGATTAAAAAATGAAGTAGCAGATGGAAGTAAATCATATCTTGAGCGTATATAATTTCTGCTCTGGATATATAATCGATTGTGTATTGTCAAATAAAAAAATAAGTAAATCTGTTTCGTAAACGAGATTGACCTACGGGTACAAAGCATGTTTTAGATTCCAGCTCTAAGATATTTTTGAAAAAATATTTGCTCACTATTTTATTCCCTGATTATACCGCTTACAAATCTTGATAAAGATTCTCTTTACCTCCTAACAGGATTAGCTTTTTTCTGATTTTAGTATTCAAATATGAAATTTCAATCACTCTATCTTTCTTCTCTTTTGCTCTTCAATTCCCATTTTTTTGTCAAAACCCCTTTATTTGAATTAATACAAATATAAACATATATACTTTTTTTTTTTTTTAATTTTGTCCTTTTACTGGAGCAGTGCTCCAACCTAAGCAATAGCTGAATACAAGAAAAACCAAGTGAAAATAAAATGACTTAAAATATTTCAATTTCCTACTTAAAAACTCGACCCTACTTAAATCTAGCCTACTATTTAATATTCTACTTAGCCAAACAATTAAGTGAAATCCTTCAATGATCTATAAGAAGCTGAAGTCATTCACATTCCTGGCTGGTCCATCCTTGCTGCAGATAACAATATGAATGAGAGCTCTGAATGCCAGAGGATACGAATGAGGAATGTGAATATGGTACAAACTAGGAAGTGTCTTAGCATGCCCAATGCATTCATGTCAGGGTCGGTTTGTTTGTCTCACTATGATGCTTCATAACTGTAGGTAGAGAGAAAACTACGTACAAAAAATTCAAATATCCATAGAAATGACAGTTTTTATATTTTTATTTACATAGCTTTAACGTGTTTAGTACTAATTTTAAATTGATGTTTTATGAAGAAATTGATACATGTTGTTAAAACTGTATGTGGATGTAGTTATGAGAACAATGTTTAAACTACAGTTTCAAAATCTTTCTTTATTTTTCTGAAAAATAAAATATAATATTCTGGGAATACCTATTTTTTCTTAATTTGATCAGGTTCATACTAAAATTTTCTAATATGACAACTACAGCTAAATGTACTAATAGTTTAATATGTATATACTTTTTTTCTAACCTTCTGTTTTTTTTTTAACAACTTATACAATTAATAAACTAAAATATATACACACATATATATAAGAATTCTGTTTCTGTTCCTCGAGGCGTTAAAAGGGAGTTGATTGTGTCCACTAAAGGTGGGGGTAACAATAATGGCCAAGAAACCACTGGCCGGTGGGGTACAAGAACGTGGAGGGACCGCTCTACTCGGGTATTTTAGTTATTTTTTCATAAAAGCCCACACATGGAGACATTTTATATGCATATATAAAAGTAATTGAGTAGAGTCAGACGTTTTCAATTGACAATTTATCAAATCTGGATAATAACTTTTAGCCCGTCCCTGATATTCCAGCAATAATCTAACGTTCATTGCTCTTATTTCTGGTTTAATTAAATCACAACTCCCTTTTTTTTTTTAATACCCTCCTGTAATGATTTTAGTGGGTATTTGGTACGTACATATAGTAGGTATGCTATGTATAGCTGGGTGTTAAGGATACCTTGGATTGCCTTTTGCCCATCATTACTTTCAACAATCACAACTCCCAACTTCCGTGATTCGTAATAACAGAAAAAACATTTTCAGTTTTATCGGGATTTTACTAGCATATTGCCCTTATCGGTAATTATGGATCTTAATAATACCATAATATAATACATTACTTGTTATTGTTATTGTTGTTATTGCCATCATCTATCTCCATTGACAAGGTTTCCTGCTTGGTAAGGATTCATTTTCAAATTAAAGGATCCTTTAGGAGTTTGTTCAGCTCCTAACGAGCGTAAGCCTGCTCTTTGATCTAATTGGAAAACCCGTAACAATTTGAATAATTTTAACCCGATACTAAAACCAAAAAAATAAAATACATTAACCCTTGTATTTCAAGTAAAAATTACATGAGGAGTACTATTGACAAGCTAATGTGTAAATTAATATCAAAACTATTATTAGTAAAATCAATTCAGAATTTCCATTCCATTCAATTTTTATCAACGCCTGTTGGCCATTTCTGATCCATTGATTGAAGTCCAAAATAATATCTTACTATTCACAGATTCTATGAGCTCATTGTCACCATTAAAAACGTATTTAAAACGCATCCTGCTTAGTACTGATATTTCAAATATTCTACAAGCTAAATTGGACTGACCTCTAGTTTTGTTCATCTTGATACAAGGACACCCCGGGCAGCTGACCAAGCGGCAAAAGCTGCATTATTGATTCCGCCATCTGACTTCTTGCTTAGATTGCCCCCACGGCGACCTTTATCCTTTCAAAAAATACAATTAAATTATTGTATTATTAAATACATGGCAGGCTACTTGGACTAGCACAATAGTAAACAAATTGCGAGAATTCAAGAATAGAGTACTTCTATGGAAGAAATCAACTCAAAGCTACTGACCAGACTACGAATTGGACACACTCCACTAACGGAGTGCTCAAGAGTACTCAACTACTCAAGAGTACTTACTGTCAGGGATTTCTAGACCAACATGTAGACAGTGTAACGTGTCACTAACCGTTAAACACATACTGACAAACTGCAGGCATTTGATAGACACTGGAGTACCACATCATTTGGCAACTTTATTAAACGATAATAGGCTAATTATTCCCGTAATATATATGTACAAGTACATATAAATAATTTGTTTTTTTAACATCTCTATCACATCAATTAATGTCACTTCACGTTATGGAATAAAAATATACATTTTCAGTTTATCTCTCAATTTTATTAATTTATATTTTTTTATATTGACTATTGGCATGAAATCAGTTTATATATACTAGCACAGATATGATATTAGTAATGTTCTCGAGATGTCAGTCAGTATGCATAGGCAATCTTACCTTCGCTGTGGATTGCCTTATATCATATTAAACAAAAAGTTCAATATCACTGTTTCTTACTCAAAACCTTAGTAATTAAAGCCAGGCCCAGCTTGTACAACTCCGGTTTTACTTTTTGTGCCATGGTTTTACGAATAGCTTGAAAGCTAACTTGAAATTTATTTTGTAAACAAGACCAGGCCTTTTGAAACTTCCGTTCTTTTTCTTTTTCTATTTTGCTTGATTGGTTGACTTTGACATTATTTTTAACGTCAAATCAACTCGGTAAATAACTACTCAGTGAGCTAATTGACCCTTCCACTTTAGCCTCTTTAGCAGTTTTTTGTTTCCGTGATATTATCATAGTTTATTATTCCTGGTATGTCACCTCTAATTACGTTTTCAAATTAAGTTTTTAACTATTGATAAAACGTTAATTTCTCGACTGCAAGTGTGTACCTTACAGAGAATTGCATCCGTTCCTGTAAGGACCTATAGCGAATACCTTTAGGACTTGTCATCACCTACAAGACCGTAAGGGAATACCTTACGGAGTGGATTTTCAATCCTGCAAGGATTTGCGTTGCATACCCGTAAAACTCGCCGATTACACAGTTGATACTAACCCCACATTCGATCCTCTTGTCTATTCACCTTCTATCTAGTCCACGTACTCATCTTAGTCACTTCTTAATTTTTTTCTGTAGATAATTTTTATGTTACGATAGTAAAGATATTTACAGAGAGAAAGATCCCAGTTCCTCTCGCGTAGGTCACGTAAGTATATCCGCATTCCGACAGGCCTTGCAGTAGTAAATATAAAACACTGTTCAGATTTATCTGCAATAACCTAGATTTTTTTATTTTCAACCAACATGCAAATCTTTATGTCATATCATGATTTTATTATATCAATAAAATATTCTAGTTATAAGGAATAAACTATATATAATTATTATAAACTATATCATTATTATCTGTAATAATGAAATGAATATAGAATAAGGGTATCTCTTAATTATTTTTTGCTTGAATGCGTTTTGCTAGTGCATATATCTGTTGATTGCATTGATAATATCTGTATCTACCGTAAAGGTGTTTAAAACTAACTCATTTCCTTGTATCAGGGCAGCAATTTTTAAGTTTGTAATTACCTCCTAAATCGTATAGTTAAATGATCTGTTGTTAACAATTGTACATGAACTTGCTAATTAGATCGAGTTGCCGTTTTATTTTTTTAGTAAAATAAGGACCCTAACATGCCCTACTGTGTAAAAATCCAGTTTTTTAATTAACTCGACTAAAATAATTCTTCAAGGTCAGTACGGATATATGTCCATTTATACATAGACATAAGTTTTTGTTTTGTATATTGTATCTATATATGTGTTCTACTAGCACTCTTAACTATTCATTCTAACTTCTAAATTCATTCTAACTACTTAATTATTCATTCTCATATGAAGCAACAATTTGATGTTCAGAGGGTTTTCTGGTCTGTTATTTTGCGATTTTGTGTTATTTCAATTTATATTTGATTAATCAAGAGGTTGCTCACACATTGCAGATATTGGGGCTTGAGTGTTTTCATTGAATTTCTCTTGCTAATCAAGAGAGAAGTGTGGTTACCACGTTAACGACGATTTTCCAAATTTGGTAACTCTTATTTCGTCCTTTGATTTTTCCCGGAACTGAGTGGTCGAAAATACCTTTCCTGAATTTGTTAATCTGGATTTTCTAACCATCTCTCTTTATTCCCCTCTCTGAGTTTCCTAGGTAAGTGTTGGAAAATATATATATATATTTTATTTTTAGTAAATGTTTGAGTATCGGAATAAGGAACGTTAAGATAAGGAGAAAAATCCTACGTTCCCAATAATTCCTCTTCCAATCTTTTTCCATTCATGGACGAAGGATGAC
This sequence comes from Halyomorpha halys, assembly GCF_000696795.3. Lineage (NCBI taxonomy): Eukaryota > Metazoa > Arthropoda > Insecta > Hemiptera > Pentatomidae > Halyomorpha > Halyomorpha halys. Next base: position 1,068,537 of record NW_027107309.1, on the reverse strand, counting down.
GATACAGAAAAATATATTTTTCTATTGAAACTTCCAAATATTTTTAAACATTCGTTGCCATCCTGAAATTACAAATAAATATTAGATGCATTCCGAAAAATGATTGTTTCAAATAGTTTTTAAAACCCGTTTCGTGAAAATAAGACAAAATGAAGTAGTTACGAACCCATGCAATGCAAACGTCATCCTTTTTTAATCGTTTGTATATTTATTATCATTTACCACAGTACTATTCTGGAAATAGAACCACTACTAACCACATATCCGGCTTGTTGGGTAAAGAGATGGGGTCCCCTTTGGAATAGTTTAAAAGTGTAGTACTTAAAAGTATTTTACTGTAAATTTATCTGTTCAAATCTTTTAACTGACAAACCAACTTCATGAAAGATAATCAGTAAAATATTTTTAACAATACATCGCCACTAAAATATGAATTTACGGATCTGTTCCCTATCATAATGTTCCTTGAAACAATAGTTGAAAACCATATCATTAACTGAACCTACATTTTTAGACAAATAGGTGGTTTCAAAGTATTTATAGTTTATTCTACCAATTAAGAAGTATTAAAAATATATATAATTTTATAAGTTTAATATTTATGAACCTAGCTCATATTTATTAATTTTTTATATAGTCGCATCTTCTCAGGGTGATAATTTATATGTTTTGTATACTATATTACTTTGTACATTTCTGTGATTTTATGACACTTCATTCTTAGAGTATCCTAATTAGCAATAGATTAATGCGTAAACATATATATAAGCTTAATTTAATTTTTGATAATGTATTAAGAAATAATATTTATGTTAAAAATTCTTTGTGATTTAGATCTTTGAGAATCAGATTTTAATAGATTTAAGTAAAAAGAAGAAAGAAGCAGTAGGTCGGAGTGGGTTTGTCTTTTTCTGCTTTGCTGCCGCATCCTTTTTAGCGAACGACAGCAAAGTGAAAGAGGCCGATCCACAAGACCCGGTCAACTTAATTCGCCATCCCAGTCTCAAGAGGAGTCGCATTTTTCCACTATAAATATTTATCATAAGATAAGAAAAATTATTTTAAATTGTAATAAACTTTTTTAGTGGTTTATAAATATATATTTTATTAAAAATTGTCGATAGTCGCATAGTCGCACTTTAGCCCACTTGCTCATGCTCCACTGGCTCATTACCAGAGACGCGGTGAGAGGGATGCGCTGGGATCTCAAAGAGCCCTACTTTACCCCTCACACATGGGTGATAGAGTGGGCTCGGTGATTATTTTTATTTTATAATTATTATCATTGTTAATATTTCTTTTTCTTTTTACATGGTCTGAATTTTATCCTTCTGTTTTCTATATATTTCGAGATAGATTTTATTTATTTTTATGTAATTTTTTTTCATTTACTTATTTATTTTATGTCATTTTCTATTTATTTATTTTTATTATTATTTATTTATTTTTTATTTTAGTATGAATTTTATCAGTTATCACTATTACCTACTACCCAATAATAGCAGATTGTAAATATGTATCAATAAATAAAGTTTTGAAATAAAAAAAAAAAATTGTTATCAAAAATAAATGAAAACAATCATTTCACATATATATCTAAAGGCAATTATTTATTGATTTTATTCCACATTACTTTAATTATTCCCATTATTTTATCAATAGTTAACTATAATCTTTGGTTAAATTATATTTTTTTATAGATTAGAATTTTTACCACATCCTTTTTTTCAATGAATACATGTGTAACAATGTGCATCATATGTAATGACAGACTCATACAACAAAAAAGCTATATTGACCACATTTATTTTAAAATATTCAGAAGTTTCCACCAAAACGTGACAATAAACATATTTTTTACAAAATAAATTTCAATTAATAAAAAATTTCTAATTTTATTAAAATATATTTTAATTGCTTTCTCTTTAATGTAAAATTCAAGTTTGGTTAGTATATGGTTCAAAATAGCTTCCTTGCAATTAATATATATATTTTTATCTACTTATTTTCTTTTGTGAAAACTACATTTACTGGAGTTTTCTTTCTTTTTTCTGTATATATTTGTTTGGTTTGAAATTACCTACATTTATTGTATGATAAGCATATATGATATTCACGTTACAAGCCGTTGTTAAACGTTTTTTCATCCAGATAGGTATCTGGCAGCACAATCCCGAAAATCTCTTCAAAATTGGATTGGATTCCGATTGTTCATGCCCGAACACAAATCTGATTACAGAATAACATACCTGAAACCAAATTTGTTCCTTCCTGACTAGAACATAAAATGATTTTACATACTTACATCCATGAACACGAGGTTCCCATACCTTTGGTAGTAAGAAAGCAAACGTTCCATACATTTTTATATTTGGAATGAAACATTTTGGATTGCCTTATGTTTTATATATTTCCATCTGAAATTTTCATTCAATTAAGCTTTTATAATATTTCTATCACTCAAAATCATACTATTTTGTGAAAGGTCTTTATCTTTTTAAATGTAATGGTGTCATCAGTCAATCAGTCGGTTCAGTAAAAAAAAAAAAAAAGATGGGCTGAAGAAGTGGACTTTATTCCATTTTTTTCTTTTTTTGATTTGATATTTAGTAATTATACAGTCATAAACAATAAGATGTAAATTGATTAATGACAACAATAAACATACTTAAGTCCTACTTATCTACCTAATAAGTCCTTGATATACACAAGTATATATTTTTGAATAAAAATAGTTAATGCTACTATCGAATATCAAATAAATTAAATTTATGATTACGGCTTAAAAAATATTTGTGATGTTTGATTGTAAAATGTGTTATTGTTAATATAATTACTAATTTTCTAA
>NW_027107309.1:1054898-1065639 GCF_000696795.3 Halyomorpha halys | reverse complement strand
ATATATATTGTAGTTACTGATTATTTTTAAGAATGATTCATTGATGTTATCAGTGTTCATGTAATACCACCCGGTTCATTGAATATGACCAGAGTGTTGTATGGTAAATAACTTCTTAGTCCATAAATCACCGTTATATTGTATATGTTTTTTTATTCTGTTATATTGTTTTATTACTATTTTTTTTATCATTCATAAATTCAAAAACAATCATAAATTGTTATTACTTTTACATTTTTATTAACATTTTTCTCCTTTATAAACTGTGGTATGAATGTTAACTTATAACGCTAATCCCCATTACCCTCGATTGTAGGTGCTTATTACATTATTATTATTATTCGACAAACAAAAAGGAATAATAAAATTTAATATTTTGTTACACTCTTGATTATTATTTACAACATGGCTAATTGATTACAATATATTTGGCTGGAATATCGGCTTCAAAAAAGGTCTAAGTGATAAATAGGAGATATTACAAATTTCTGTGTTTTAGCAAAGTACTTTTTGGGAAAGATGATAATCCAAATTCTTGAAGTTTGTGAAGTACAATGTAATCCGAACTATTTGCTGGAAGGTGGTGTTCGGATTAAAGAAAGTATTAAAAAAATGGTGTAAGCAATGTCAAAAATATGTAAATACATAACAATTTTTAGTTATATATATATTTTTTGGGGGGGGGGATTTGATAGATTGATGTTTAAAAAAATTTATCTTTTTTAAAGAAGTCGGTTTTTTTTTTCTATGATTCTTATAACGCTGGTCACTAACCATATTTTGAGCTGCAACAGTTTTGTTTTCTTTTACATCCTCAGTAATGCTAAGCGGTCTGTTAAAATGTAAAATTATAAAGTTTGTTCATTTATAGATGAATAGAATTCAATTTAAATATATAATTACCTCATTTAATTCTTATAAATCTTAAATTTTGATAGTTTTCAAATGTTAAAAATTGAGTTATTTGGTCTAAAATGTAAATAGATAAAAATATTCGTAAATTCGTTTGATATAACCTTCATCTATTCAAATCTTCAATTATTAATTATTTATTAACATGCACGATTTGCCGTTTTAAATGTTGCAGACTTCTGTTTAATGCGTTTTGATTCTTTAACTAACCAAAATAGTTTTTCTAATTAAGTCTTATTTGTATAAAGGTTTGTAGCAATAGCCAATTCGGTATACTAATATTTATCGTTGCTTAATTAATTGATATAAACAACGGCACAACGGCAGTGATCTCTTGTAGAAGAACGTTTATCGATGAAAAGATCAGTAGAAATATTTTTGGAAAGGGTTTAGCATACAAAGACCAACGTTTATTTACCAAACATAAGAACGGAGAGGTCGGAATTTCGAGAGAACTAGGAGTTATTTAGGGAAACATGGGCCTCTTTTAAAACAACGTTCCAATAAATCTTTTGAGAATACCATTGATATATTGAAAAATAACATTTTAAAATGTTCTTGTGTATTTTACCTCTGGAATGCCAACAACCACTCACCCTGCTCTGAAGACTATAAGCTTCAGGGGTATTTTAACATAGCATTTGACAGACTGTAGTTAACACTTTATCAGCATGAATCTAATCTTCAATTGCTTCCTATTTTACAATACACTGCCAATATACATGCCACTGCTTTCCTTAAATAGTAGGACATCTGACAGAAACAAAAACGTGATGATTTAGTTTTTGAATTGGACATATTTCAAAGCTAGTACCGTAGATGGAAGTTACCGTCCGACAGAATGTCCAACTACTAATAGGGCTGACACAGAGTATCCTGTCTAAGAAATAAGAAAATCCAAGGAATAGGTTAAACGAAAGATTAAAAAAAAAAATTTTTTTATCAAATATACAACAATTAACCCATTCCAAACAGCACTTAAGATTGTTGTTAATCGATGAAATAATAATCTACCTAAGAATTAGTACATGCTACGGGAAGATTGTAAAACTAACCAAAATGTTATAATAAAGATTCGAAACGGTGGCTATTTGACAAGATAGCTGCCTGGCTATGTAGAGAGCGGAATGATTTTCGTCTAAGCTCCACTCACAAGTTTGTCTTAGGAGAAAGAGTATAATTGAGGGGGTAAGCTGGCAGGAGAAGTGAAGCAAAAAGGCGGGCCCTGTGTGCCTTTCAGGGGCGTGGCAGAGAGCAGTAGTGGAAGAGTACGAAGAGTGGCAATCTGTTTCAGTTTAGATTTCAATAGCGAACATTACGACTTACCTCAACGTAAACCTAATCCCCTATGGTGTGGTTTTACTTTAAAGCAGAGGAAGGTTATGCCACTCCTCTGGTTTCTGTGGTATACTATCCCTCCTTACTTCCAACTGAGTTACATTGTCAAGCTAGGAAATCTAATTCCCATCAAATCTGACATCGGCAAATTTCGTACTAGTCTATAAAGGTGTTAATATGATTTGTCAAAAAACCATTCATAGAAAAACTCGTAAAGTTAAGTCAAATCAACTTAGAAGCATATGGTGGCACATTAATAGTCTCAACAATTGCGTTGAAATGTTTGAACACTTTGGAATTGTGTATTTTTTAGTGTACCCATGAATTTGATTGCTGCATAGATAAACTAGAACTGAAACACAATGACTCCGCTCTGATCCACAAGATCAGTCTTGGCGCAATCCTCCCATCTACATTTCAGTCTACCTTTCGGACATTCACATGTCAGACAGTGTTTATTATATTATACAGTTATTAGATATAGGTTTGTTACCAAACTGTAGAACCTTACACGATCATCTTTTTCACCGCTGTTTTATCACATAAATGAAATTTACCGGCTTAAGTTCATGCAGTTCGGCTTTCTAAATTCTAGCGTACTCGTTCTTCGTTCCAAATATATTTTGAAATCCTGTATTTCACGTTTCACATCCGTATATAACAGCAGGAAAGGCTTGTAAATTTTAGCTTTTATTTATGACAGAAGGAGGGTGCAAAGCAATATTGAAATATAATCAAATTGAAAAATAACAAATATTTCCCGCCGTTAGCCTCTCCTTTATTTGCTTATCAATTTTATTTTAATCTCTCTCCCTGTTCAAATTTCTTTCTATAACAATATTATCGTAATTTTTAATATAATCAGAATAAAGTTTTAAATAATACCATAGTAGGGTTCTGTCAAGCAATTAACTTTTATTATTGATATGTATGTTTTCACAGAGGTTACTTATTATCCTTTGTAGTGCCGGTTAGTTCATACTAACTATATTATAAAATGTTTCTTCATATTGTTCATTGAAAATAATTAAATATCCTATCGTGTCTCGTTTAGAAATAAACAACATGTAAATTATCAAAGATCCTAAACGATTCAAGAATATAAATATTAATCTTTCTCAGAATAATATTCTCATTTAAACTTTTTTGTTTATTTTGGGTTGGTTTTAAAAGCATAAGTCATTTAAAAAAATATATTCTACAAATTCTAATACGTTTTGTAAAGAAGAATTTGTAATTTTGTAATTAAGACATTTTAGTGATTTTATTTTTTTTAGCGATTAAATTCATTTTTGACTGTACTATGAGGCTTCTAACCAATTAATTGATTTTCATCATCACAAGCAATCCAGAAGAAAACAGTATTAAAGTTTTTACGATAGCATAAAAAACAGAGATATACTTCTAATAATAAATATAATAAAAATCTTATAATCCCAGGCGTAAAACAATATACTGGTTTACTGTTGTTCAAATTTATTTAGAGTTCCTATCAGCTATATTCCTTATCTTTTATTCCTTTTTAGGTTTGTACTGCTGTTGGAGATTCTTGCTATAACAGCATGCAACAGCTTGTATGGTTATGTTCTCTCTTGTGAAACTGTACTAAAACTTCCATTCGTTGTGTAAGTTGTGTAAATGTGAGTTCTTTAAGTTAGTTGAATTGGTATGGACATCTTGGTGTTATATTTAGTAATATGTTTGGTCTTAGATTCACTAAATGATTTCAATCAAATTAGTATGTGATAAATATGCTAAAATGAGCACGAATTTCTATAAATATTATTCATTTCACACCTTAAAAATATTATAAAATTAGTCGATAAGTTTTAGAAAATCCATACTTCGAAAGTACATAAAGGAAGTTAAATTCGTTAATAGACTTATTTTTTAAAACTTAATTTAATGAATTTGTAATGATAAAAAATTAAAAAAAAGAAAAGAAATTTAATGAAAAAGGTAAGGCTAACTTTCACGTTAAATGTATTATGGATCACAACGAAATTGAGGCAAAATTTCACGAACCCAAATAAATCAAAGAATAATTATCTTTCTTTGTTAGTTCTTTTAGTTTTCATAAAGAATAATTATTATTAGCCTAAAATAAAGAATTAATATCAAAGATCACAACCGAATAACAAAATAACTGTTAGTAAACTCATAAAAATGATATTTATATATTCTGTTAAAAAAAATAAAAGCCAATCCACCTCTTCTATATTCAACATATAATATAAACTATATTAATTCTTTAAAATATACTAAAAAAAAAATATATTTCTGTAAATATGAAGTTCTCTTCATCGACGTTCAATCGTATTGCTATAGAACAAGACGATGGTTGCTATGCTGCGGGCCATGGCAACCGGACAATATTATTCATGTAGCCCAGATCGCAACTCTATTATGAACAGGCTGACCCATGAAATGACAAACAGGCCCGAATCCATCTTCAAGAAAGGTGGAATAACTGTTATTCAAAAGATGTCATGAATTATTCAAAGAAAAGTGCGCCTGTATCAACTCTCTGCTCTTACAGTATAATTGGAACTAACTGTTTGCTGTTTCTTGATCGTAACAATATAACACTTAAGTACATTCTTAGTGTACCATTGTACGTGTTATTATTAAAAAATCAATTTGAGAGACTTATATGTGAATAACAAAAATGGATTATAAACCTATCGTAGTTGTGTAGTTCGTCTACGACTTAAAAGACCAAGAGCCCATGGAGTGAAAAAAAATTAGCTATTTTAACTCAATGTTTTATTACTTCAATGAGAACTATATGCAGTAAAGGATCAACATGTATTACTCTGCCAACCATGGTAAGAGGAATAAAAAATGTTCCAGAAGTTACAGAAAATTCATTTTTGAGCTTTTTCAAAAAAAGAAAATGCGCCATTTTATACGATTAAAAAATTCAATTTTTACCTATACGGTACGTGTAAATTTCAATAAATAATAAATTATTTAAGGCGCACACCTCATGAATTTTATTTTATTTGAGAGAAATCTAAAATTTTTTTTTTTTTTTTTAGAACTCTACATCCTTGAAACTTGCTAAACCACTAAAAAGTAGACACTCATTATTTAAATTAGAGTAAATTTTCTAAAATATGAGCTCCGTACTTTTAATAGCTTGAGATACAGTTTTCCAAAAACCAACATTCTATCCCAAATAACGATTTGAGTCCCCAAAGTAAATTTTGGTTAATATCTTATAAACTGATACTTTTACGAAGATAAACGTTAACAACTAGATTAGAATGCATTTACCTAGCTTTGATTTGGGTGATAATGACCATTATACAGTGTTTAAGCGTTCTAGGTAGTTTTAATGATATGGAGTGATACTATTTTCACGAAACTATGAGTCATCAATTTTGATAAGTAAAAAGATATTGTTGTCATTAGATTTATCAAAAATTGAGGTGAAATAAGTTCCAAACTCTTGGTAATTTAGAAAATGAAATTTTGTTCGTATACTCCAAATTTGAATGTTATTGTTGATATTTGAATCGATAGACTTCAACAATCTCAGGATCAAACAATCTTTTATTGCTATTGGAAACCTATTTTACAAATCGAATAATAATCAATACTATTTATTATTTATTTATAATGCCCACTTTTCTCGTCTAATTCAAAAAATGCCAGAATCCTTTATAATCTACATAGACAGATCAAAATCAGACTAATCAGCAGCAGTATCCTTCGTAACTAATGACTCAACATGCAAAATTAAACTCCACAAATTATGAAGCATATTCACTGCCGAACTAAATGCAATAGCAGCAGCACTTCACTTCTGTTTGTCTTTGAACCACAACAACATAACAATAATTACAGACTTATTAAGCTCGTTAAAAGGTTTAGATTGTATGTAATGTATCCAGAGCATCCGAAAATTTCCTTTGTCCATTTTTACTTAAGCACTCTACACACACAGGTATGTCAGTTACATTTATATGGTTTCCAAGTTACTGGATTCCAAGAATCTCAGGGAATGAACTAGCCGATCACGCTGAAAGCGAAGCACTCGCGCTTCCAGGACGGGGTAAAGCAAATTTAACTCCGTCAGAGATGAGCAGGTCTCTTGTAAAGGAAGTCAAAGATAAATAGCGATCTTTGTGGAGTGAAAGCCCAAGGAGTAAACTGAAAATTATTAGAAAGGAGGTCAAGCGTCGCACTGACCAGGCTGAGAATAGGTCACACGAGGCTCACCCACTCCTATCTTATTTCAAAAGAAACCTCCGAACTGCCAGTATTGCAACAGCAATTTAACAATTAGCCATACTTTCCAAGAATGCCTATATTTCACATCACATATGAATAGCTTAGGATTAAACCCAGATATTTCAAAAACCATCGGAGACGATGATAAAACAATAGAATTAGTGTTTCAATTTTTAAAATCAAAAGATTTACTGACCAAAATATAACATTCAACGGCAAAATAATTATAAAAATAGAATAATAATAATCAAATTAAAAAATAAATAAAATCAAACAAATATAAGCAAAATTAAATAAGGTACAAAAATGGCGTTGATGACCAATGATGTTTGGCGCAACTAAACAAAATAAAACAATTTAGAATAGAATAGAAAAAATATTTTTGGGAATAGTCTCCTTAGGAATAAGATAAATTTACAAATAAAATACACGACTACCATAAGAAAAATGATTCAGTATTTAAATTATATTTGTGAGTTATGAAAAAGTTCTTATTTTAAAAGTATTGAAAGAAAAAAGAGTAAAAATAGCAAATCAATTCCTAAGTATTATACACACAAATAATAGACATACATTTGCACATAAAACTTATGTCATAATGCACACATGTATAAACATATATACATCATAGAGTATAGGTTAAAACTTTAATAATATAAACAATTATACACTGCGAAAAAAAAATTGAAAAAAAGGTACAATTATTTTAGAGCATAAATGGTTTTCGAAGGATATTCTTCTTTATTGATCTTAGGGGAAAAAACTAAAGACTTTATTTAGCTTCTGTTCTAACGCTTAAATTTATCCGACTCCTATGTATATCTTACGCTGATGTTTAAATAATCGTTGCCAACTTCAAGGCACTCCTAATCGGAAAACGTTGAGGATCGATGGCTTTGAAGACAAAAAATCCATTTTTTTTTTCTTGAATACTTTCCTCTTACTATATTTTGGGTGTAAATAAAAACAACAAAATATAACTCTACGCTACTTGAAAACCTCGTATTTACATTTTTTTATTTTTTTTTTATTCGATGATCCCCTTCTTGGCCATCTCTGACATACTGACATTCTGGGAGTTCTTTACAGGGTACCACAGATTCTAACCATAGGAAAAGGGTCAAGTTTTCATTTAGTGGCATTGCCAAAGAAATAAAAGTCGATAGTTTAGGCCGCATTCGTACCGGCGGCGCTGCAACCATGAGTTTGCAAAGACCTACGTCTCAACTCCCTCAGCTACAAGCGGCCTTAACATTTACAGCTTGAAAACTTTCTTATGTTTCTTAAGCTACTTAACACATGTGTGAAACACGTTCAAGATTGACTGACATCCTCTTTAATGTCTATTTAAATATCGAAAGTAGGCTCGTCTTAACTAACCGAAATTAGAAAATACTCATCGTTCATAGTCTAAGTTTACGATTCTCGTACTTTAGCATACGTCATAATACTGTACCGTTTATCCAACAACGTTTTATGCATCATATAATTGACAACTACAATTTACATTCATTAAAACAATTAGTTATTACAATTTATCAAGTTCTTGAATCAGTGGAACAAGTACTTATTAATACAAATAGACAAACAGAGATCAAATTATGAACAAGCTTTTTCATACTCTTGGGATACAGACCAGTTAAATCTTGGCCAAAATATATTTTTTTTAATCTAAGATATTTTTTTATTGATTGTACGGTTACGAATAGGTAAAATACAAAAATACAAACTAATCAAACATCAGGAGAAATTTTGGTATAGAACATTTTCTTGATTAATTACAGATTATCTTAATGCATTGTTCTTAATTTCTCTAAAGCTTTTGCTGGTATAAATTGAAGTAAATCTAGTTCAACATAACAACAAGTAATATGTTTTAAGATTTGATAATATTATAATATAATAATATGAAATATAATACTATCATTAAATGTATAAGTATATATAAGAGAATCAACAATATATAAACTAACTTTTAACAATATATAAACTATTTTTTGCTGATCAACCCAAGACATTTCCAGAGACCGTCTTTTTTATTGTAATTATTCTAATATTTATGGAATATATAATATGTCAGGGGGGTGACGGTAGCAGCGTGTCTACCAATCCAAAGGTTCCGAGTTCGAGCCCGGTCCTATCCGTGATTTTTCAAGCATAAAATTATACATAACTGTCACAGCCTCCCCAGGGCATTTGTGAGGCCCGTTAACCAATGGGTGGCACTCACAAAAAATTGGTGTGGAAGTGACGAACCCACCCTACGAAAAAAACACGTCAAGAAACGCGCGATGTATTAGGAAATATGAGGACTTGGACCTCTACGGTCTGTCGCCCAATAACACTATAATAATAATATGTTAGATAACATTTGTTAAATTAGATTTACATAATCTTCAAAAGGGATTACGATTTAATTGGTAAAAAATTTATTATATAAATGGAGGTGTAAGAAACAAATATATAATTGTAGAGGGAAGTATAAAATATGGACAATTTTAATGAATAATTAATTTCAGAATAAATATCATTCGCAGGACATATTATGTTTTTCAATATTTAAATATAAATTGATTTTGATAAATCACACTAAATTATTTCTTTACTGTATTGAAAAATCAGTTGAACATTCAACGACTTTCTGAGTTTCAAAACTATTCAATTAATAATTAATGGCCATTAATTTCCCATCATTATGCCTCATTTGCTGATGCCTAACGTTAATTACTTGTCACTAGTTAATATAAATTTTCAGAGATCATCTATCATTAATCACTGTCAATGACAGAAAATATATTTTTGATTGTATAATATTCAAATGGCGAAAATATAGAAACAATTGTATAATGCAGCTTCATACTCATGATATAAGAGCTAAATAAATATTATTTTACAGTATTTTTTTTATCGTGACATTTTACATAAATATATTCAACAATATGAAACACAAAAGAATTAACGGATACCGTTGTAGCTGAGCATGTTCAGGCACTAACTTAGCATTCTCGTGCCTGCAGTGGAGCCGGTTTGAACTAGATCAGGGTGGGTTTACTTATATTTTGTGGCGGACCACAGTTTGAACCTCTGCCTTCCCACTCTGTTGTTTCTAGCCTTTAAGTTAGAGAACATAAAGACATTGAACTAAAAAAAAATAGAAATATTATTAGCTGCTGTATGTAATAAATTTCAGGAAAGATAGTTTGGGTGGCAGTGTAGACAGGTATAAGAACTGTAAACAAAAAAATATTAATAAATAATTTTTATACCTTTCCTTATCGCCACTCGGGCCATCTTCCTCTAAAGTAAAATAATAAAAAATAGTACATAATTAAAGAGATTTAAGTATTTAATATTTGTTTCATTGTTAAACAACTCTGACTGAAAACTTGTTTTTTTTATTGCTAAAGTACCTCATTCCACAAACATTTTTGCTTCCTCACAACCGAAGGTAAGCAATCATTTTAAACATGGAGCATTTACCTGATATTATCTCATTTCATAATCAAGATTTGTTAAATCAAGTGTTGATTCTGACTTTCCAGTGTAGTGTACTTCGATGTTACAGAGGTTGATGGTATAACATCTTATGAATTGTATTCCTGATAAAATAGCATTATTCCTTCTATTTCCACAGAAATGATGAACTACAATATCTGTGCTACTTTGGCTTTGAATAATATTGACTAGGGGAATGTGAATGTGAACTAGTAGTGCCAAGACAAACAACGTCACCGCTGTGCTGCGGAGTCTTAGTCTCCATCTTGAAGCAGACGCTTATGTAACATGTTCATAGGGACTGCTTCTTGTAATCTGTATCTTGATGTATGGCCCACATATATCACAAAGGCGAGCATCTATCCTATCTCTCTCCACTTATCTTGAGAAAATATTCGTCTGATAAATGGCCTCCTCTTATGTTTATTGCATTATTCGCTGTTAATTAACAGATCACAAATTCAAAATATCATATTTACAATTGGTTTCCTCTTAACTTCCGACTGAAACTCCCAGAAAAGTCATGTTGTTTAGAAAGTTAAAGTTTTTTTTTTAATTCATTTAACATAAAAATACATCCAGTAAATTTGATCTTAGATCATAATGGAGTGTTACAGGCATGTAGAGAAACTAATCGTTCGTAGCATTCTTTTTTTTTTTTTTTTTTAAGATAGATTTATTTATTGATAGATAGCCACACAGTTGTGGGCAATAGGTGATAGTGATGAATAATCTCATACATACTAAAATAAAAAAA
>NW_027107309.1:1039808-1054507 GCF_000696795.3 Halyomorpha halys | reverse complement strand
GTTTCAACCTTCTAGGTGGGCTGTAGGGATGGGTGGAACTAGATAAGGTTTGAACCAAAGGATTAGGATGGTTGGAAAGGTTTATATGGAATTTTTAGAATTTGGTTGGTATGAGATCAAGGACAAAAGGGATATATAGGTCATGGTGTAGTGTTCTGTTGGAAACGTAGTAGGGTGCATTAACTATGGTTCTAAGGATTTTGGATTGAAAGGATTGGATACGTAGCATTCTAATAATATTTCTACATTAGAAGGTCTCGAGACCATCTGCTTTTCAGGCGCCTCGGAGGAATTTCGGGAATGGAAGAGGAAGCAAGGTTAGAAACTGGTTGGTTTGGGTGGTTAGGAAGTTTCGAAAGGGAGGATTGATATCTGGTTCGGGCTAGGTCAGTTACATATGGAACATTAAGGTATGGATGTTTTTACTTGTGACAGAGTAAGGAGCATTGACGATTTGAAGATTGGTCGTATTACAGTCATGTAAATCAGTCTTTTGTAATGAGTTGGAAGTTTAGACCGTTAGTCTAGTAAGTGATGTAATAGTCGGAATCGAAGTTTCCTGTTTTGTTTTTTTCAGTTTTTCTGTGACGATTTCAGGTCAGTCGTTTGTCCAGTTGCAGTCCGAGACATCGGACCTTTCGGTTCAACAGGGATAAGAGCAACATTGTTAAAGAATACTATTGGCCAGTCGGTAGAATCTTAAAGTTAAACCGGAATACTTGATTTATTTTTCTGGTTATAAATTTTAGATCTAGTTATTCGTGAGGATTATATTGGCAGGGGAAAATCTGGTATGCACTCACCCCCAACGTACGTCCTAAAATTTTGTGCAAATTAATGGACTCGTGTTCAATTTATTGCTATTTTTGGGATTTAAAAAAAAATTCGAAAAGGTGAAAATTAGGAACAAAATTTGTTTATTTTACTTTCATGATAGGATGGCTTTGGGTTTTCCCATTCAAACCCTTCTAGTTTCTAAAGTTTCTATTTTTTTTTCTCCTTTAGTTGTTCATAGAATCCTTCGATATTTCGTAGTTAGCTATTTTTATTATTATTAATGAAAACTGCTTATTTTTTTCTAGATAAACAAAATCAAAAGTACTTCAGAATAAGATTATTTTTTTTTTAATTTAGTGCCCTTCTATTCTCTTAAGTGGCACCTCCGTTCAATCGAAAAAATTGCTGTCACATTTCAACTATATACCCACCTTAAATATGTAATTACAGTTTTGTACAACAAACAGCCTTGTTGTATAACAAACAACCCCAACAAACTATTGTTGATCAAACCGCTCTCACCCCACATTTCAGACATACCGGACATAAATTCAAATTTGTTGCACCAAAAATCATAAATCAGGAAAAATCTATTTCAAGCGAAATTCAAAATAAATTATTACTATAGGGAATAAAAGGATTACGAGTAAGAATATACGAAATTTAAATTCATGATACTCTAACCTAATAAACACATAACGACTACCTGTTGAAAAAAAAAAAAAACGGTTTCGTGTTGGAGAGACCAAAGGTAGGTTTACCTCCTCAAAACCTGGTAAGTTCTGGCACAAACCTCGAGTTATCCAACTAACTAAAATGTAATAGACAATTGTAAGTAATGTTTTTACAAAGAAATGTTTAATTTTAATAGTTATTAATCATAAATTACACTGTATAATTGCATTTTTATAGTAATTAGTTGATGAAAGTATTTGTTCTAAAATACTGTTTTTTCATTGTAGCGCATGATTATGCTAACAATAAAGTTGCGAAGCATTGCCTAAATAAAGTTGTATTAGTGACTGATACTCAAGACCCACAAAAAAAAAAAAAATAATAAATATATATATATATTTGTTCCTATGCCAAAAACCAGTGTTGACGATCGTTGGAAGACATCCTTCTTCCCATAGAAGACCTACATCCCAACTAATATGAACAGTTATATATTTCACGAACATAATAACCATCAAGTTTCGAGAATAGCACTATTGTCTGGCCAGCGGAGTGAGTAATGTAAACCTAAGAGCCAGTTGTATACTGAGAGCTACCAGTTATTTACATTATATTCACTAGTTTATGTGTCTAGCGGCAGGGCTTATAAATAAAAGATCTGTAGGCTTTGGTCTGTGGAATGCTCTGGGCTATTTGAGGACGGAGCGCGTCAATCAGGAACACTCAAAGATATCTTTCTTCGCTTCTATCCTCGGGTATGAGGAAGGTTCGAGTCTCACACAAACATGTTAATAGAAATCCTCCTCGCAACATTAACTTCTCAGGGAAACAATTCATTTACAAACAATAGTCTAGTGTAAATAATAGCTGTTTGATTTCCAGATTTGATTATCCAAAATTGGCTATTTGAGCCTCACAACTCAATGGCTAATAAAATCGAAATGGAACTTAGTATCTACCGATGGTATAGGATCGCCAGGCCCACGACAGAGGTGAGTTGCCTCCAGTAGGCTGACTGGCCCCATATGCTAAGTGCTTTTTTTTTAAAACGATGTTCTTAATTGTTCACGAATCACGAGTCCCAATCCACTACAAGCTAGCTGCGTCTATTCCAGATAGGTCCTCTCTTGTTGAACGCTTCCTTGGCTACGCCATCCCAAGTGTTTCTTGGCCTTCTTCTTGACCTCTACTCGTCAAATCTTGTTTCATATGCTATTCTTTCCTCCTGTATTTTTTGCATATCCAAACCACCGTGGCATATTTTCTTCTATAGTATGTTAAGCCGGCTTACTCCCAGATTATATTTTATCGTATTCTTGACATTTATCCTTTCGTGTTTTCATTTCTATCCTTCTCAGATACCTCGTTTCCATTAATTGGATTCGGCTTCAGTGTATTGAGATAGTAGTCCAGAACTCACTGACATGGCTTTGCAAGGATATACAAACGAAATCATAAATACTACTTTTTTTATAAGTTCTTATTTTCCAGGAAACCGACCATCTATTCAGCCTGTTTTCTTTAAGGTGGGACCCAGGTATTTAAAATCTTCCTTAATTTTATCTTCCGCTCCGCTCCCTTTTGTTTTATTCGGTCATTTTCTTTCCCTCTTCTTATTTTCATTATTTTGGTTTTACTTGCGTCAGTCTCTAAATGTAATTCTTCTTGTATTATTATTATTATTTTGAAAATTTCTTGCATTATTCCCGAATACAGCTATACCGAATGTGTTAATTATTGACATGTTCTGGTTTATGAAATAAATAAAATTCCTTCTGCTATTTCTTTTTTTTCTTCAAAACCTTTTGTATGGCCATTAGAAAAATTCTTATTTATGCTGTCTTAGTTTATATTTTAAGGTTTATACCTCTATATTATATATTTTTTACTTCATAGTTTACAGGGTTTTATTTCATATTATATGGCATAATCTGAGAAGACTACTGCTTAAAAATTCAGTTTTGTTAAAATATAAATAATCTGTTTCCTACATTGCCTCTGTCGTTAATCAGCGAGAGCATACACATGTTCACACATGTATTTCATACCAACAAAAATATTTTTATTTGTTTTCACATTACTTTAATTTATTAAATATGATCAGCCATTATTATCAAGGATTTTTTAATAACTGATCGTACCATCTCTTATCCGGTGTAACCGTTATCACATTATGTCGGATAAACGGGTTTGTATTGAAAAACCATTCACGTTAATAGACAGAGTCATCGAGTGGTTGATGTCATATCTTCCACATTGGAGCGCGGTATGTACTGCACGGGAGTCTTCCTCGATGTTGAACAAGCTTTTGATCGAGTCTGGCATCCAGGTCTGCTCTATAAACTTCTTCAATTCCTACCCCCAACATATTTCCTTATAATCCGCTCCTACCTCACTGATAGAACCTTTAAAGTAAATCATAGCCTAGCCTACTCATCTCACTTTTCTCAGTCCGCCGGTGTTCCCCAAGGTAGTATCTTAGGTCCCATTCTTTATACGGTTTATACAGCTGACATCCCAACCCACCCTAACACAGTGCTAACAACATACGCTGACGACACATGTATACTTTCTGTAAACAACGACCCAACTAATGCATCACAAACACTACAGGCACACATAACATCTATTGAAGAATGGTGTAAAAACTGGAGAATCAAAATAAATCCTGAAAAATCCCACCAGATCACCTTTACTCTCCGTCGTAAACCTCTGCGTTCCTGTCCTACAGTATCCTTTCTAGATACACCACTAACACCTGATGAACAGATTCGATACTTAGGACTCCATCTTGACAAGAGACTTACTTGGAATCCACACACAAGACTGAAACGACAAGAAACTGCTCGTAGATTCCGATTGCTACAACACTTACTTGACAAACGCTCTGAACTTCCCATTCATTACAAAAAATTAGTATACACTACAATAATCAGACCAATTTGGACATATGGAATTGAGCTCCACCAAACCATCAAATTCTTCCCGCATCCAATCGTTACAATCCAAAATCCTACGTAAAATCCTTGATGCTCCTTATTACGTCACAAATAAACTCATTCATAAAGACCTTAACATCCCATTCGTTGCAGATTTGACCCAAAACAGATATGCGTCTTTTTATTCCAAACTCCTTAACCATCCTAACCCATTAATTCTTAATCTTTCATCCTTAACAATCCCTGATAATCCTCCGAGGCGTCTGAAAATAAGATGGCCACGGGACCTTCTAGTTTAAATTAACGTTTGAAGTACCACCAATGGGTGGTTCCTTCCCAAGATTCTCAAGTGTATATGAAACATACTACATATTTACCTGTTGTATTATTTTGTACAGTTGTAAATTACAATAAATAAATAATAAAAAAAAAAACGTTAATAGACTGTTCGCATATAAATACAGAAATCCTGTGATAATTGACTTTTTCATATAACGAAACTGTTAATTATAACGATTGACACACTTAATAAACCAATAAAAAAAATTAACTATAGTTATTAGCCATCATTTTTGCCTTGAGTAGTTAGTCATTAATTAAGCTTGGATGAAAGGGAATTTATTAATTTTTTTTTTTGGATTTTTAAGCTCCTGAACTAATAACCACTCGATCACAATCAAGAGGGTGATTTATGACTGCTGCTAAGTCTATTTCTCAGTTGAAGGGATAACCATTAATTTAAATATTATATTTATCTGGTTATTCAATTTATTATTTAACTAGTACATGAACGGGTAGCACATAATGATATAAGTGTTAATTTTTATGGTGGTATGAAATCAAAAAGTCAGTTATAGTTACAATTCTGGAATGTGTTACTGTAATGGAAAAGTGGAGTGATGAGGCATGGATTTCAGAAGTACATACACTGCATAATTAATGGAGTTTTATTATGTGAGTTGAGTTGTTTGTAAAAAAGAAGATGCTGTAGAATCGTCGGGTTCTGTTGGACCCGGAATACGTTAAAGGAGAATATGATAAAGTTTGGAATGTTATTTTCATAAAAACTTCATGATTTTTGGTTATGATTTATGTTCATCCAAGCATTATGATTTTTGGAAACAAAAAAAGAATATGGTGGTCAAAAAACGTTTTTATCACATTTAGATTTTTCAAGATATTTAAAAATAAAAAAACTTCTAATATTTATGAAATCAAATCCAGTGTTTGTGCGAATCAGGTTCATCCTCATTTTTCCTTGTATATTTCCTTAAGGGAGAAACTGTATAGATTATATCGGTAAGTCTTGTTTCGTAATTTAAGTCCAGATAATGAGAAAATAACTGCAACGTATGCAGACGACACTGCTATCATTTCAAGAAACACAGACCCTTTACAGGCCACACTAACACTATAACATAGCCTAAACAATATAAAGACATGGTGCACACAATGGAAAATTAAGATTAAACACAAGTCACAACATGTCACATTCACCCTACGACACAAAACATGTACTTCAGTTTACATTGACAATCACCCTATATCACAAACAAATACTGTAAATTATTTAAGACTTAGCTATGACAGAGGGTTGACTTGGAGCCCACACGCAAGACAAAACGTAAAATGCTAAATTTCCGACTGAGAAAATTATATTCTATATTACACAGACGTTCTAAATTATCGCTCAGACAGAAACTTAACGTATACAATTACTAAAACCCATACGGACTTACGCCTGCCAAATTTATGGACCTGCTAAAAAGACACAGATTCAGAAAATACAAACTTTTCAATCACAATTTTTATGACTGGCAACGAACTCATCACTCTACGTTTCAAACGAGACCTTTCACACCGACCTACGCATTTCGACTGTAACGGACCACATTCATATGACTTACAAACGGTTTCACAACCCGCTACGTGGACATTTCAATAAATTTATACTACAGATGGAAACACATGACATTCCTGACGTAACTCCGCGTAGGCTGAAGAGGAGTTGGATGCGGGACCTTCTAGTGTAATAAAATAGTTTACTTAACGTCAGGAGGATGCACCACTGGGTGCTATCTCTCTCATGCCATACCTGGATAGAACGTCTCATTTACTATTTGTAAAGTACATTTACAGGTGCAAATAAAAAAAAAGATAATGAAAGATGATTCTGTAGACATAGTACACGGAGACTATGATACTCCGGACATAATTTACTCACTTTCGTTATTATTCTGCATTGTTGCATTAAAGATTAAATAAATCATTCTACAAGATAATAGATTCGATAGTTGATTTTTTGAGAGAAGAAAGGTTTTCTGTTTCATTATCGAAGATGCAGATAGTGCTGCAAGTGTGCTGAAGGGTATTTAAAGGAGTAAAGGGAATAGAGGAAAGAACTTAATTCATTAGCTTGATGTACTCCTAAGCAAAGAAGGAAATTTCCCATTTCAAATGTTGACAATTGAAGTATCTGCAGTAATAAGGATCCATCTTAGAGCTAACTGAAGCCAATTAGTAATAATTCTAGATAGCTACCTCCTTCTTAATTTACGTAGATTTTATTTCCTTTAATGTTGTCTGTTCTTTTTACATTAAGATATTGTGTTGAAAAATATACTTTAGAATATTATCAATACTTTATATTTGCTAGTACAACGTTTCGGGTTTCTCCATTTTAAAGTTTAATATTTACTATTTAATTTAATAATTTATTAATACAATATTTCATTAATATTACATTAATATTATTTATACAATTAAAACACATACTAAATTTTACCTTATTGCTAAGTAACATTACTAAAGTAATATCATTCACTATTGATATATTCATCTGTCCCTTTGGCACAAATCAATGTTAAGTTATTCAAGGTATTATCTCTTTGGACACATCAAAACGCATGTGTGATGTTTGTCTACATCCCTATTAATATGTTTATATTTAATAAATCTAGCTATTCATGTTGAATATTAAATTTATCGAATATAGACTTGTTAATAGGGAAGAAGACAAACTGCAAACAGGCATATTGATACTTCCAAAGAGATAATTCCTAGAATAACTTAACATTAATTTGTGCCAAAGAGGCAGATGAAGGCATCAATAGTGAACAATGTTGTGTTATAATTTTTATTAAGTTACCATAGTTTTTTTTTAGTTGTATAAATAAATTTTTAGTTAATATTAAATTAAGTGTCATAATTTTATTGTTTGCGATCTGAGAAGCCTGATACGTTCCTTACGACTGGGAGCCCTCTAGTTCGTTTATAGTTCTATAAAATAAATTGTAAAACATTTTTGAATCATTGAATGTAATAATATAATTTATAACTGTAAAAGGAAAAAGAATGGTTGTTTGTTACGATCCTGTGATGATGGCTGACGATCGCGTCGCTGATGTGTCCGATCCAAGGATGCCTTCGTCTTCTCCTCACGTCTTGTTCTGGATTTCTATGAGGTGGTGGTAGTGTAGCTTTAACCACTCTAGTAGTTCTCCCAACAAACGCTGGCCAGCATAAAAAAGGTGAGCTTGGTTGTTGATTGAACGGGCGATCAAGCTACTAAGAGACATATGAATGCGCCTGTGACGTCAGGTTGCAACATCAATAAATCCGACAGTAGGAAACTAGTACTTGAAGACGGGAAAACCCGAAACGTTAAGCTAGCAAATACAGAGTAGTGATAATACTCTAGACACAAAAAATATTAGAAGACAATCCTTCCA
Source organism: Halyomorpha halys (assembly GCF_000696795.3). Taxonomy (NCBI): domain Eukaryota; kingdom Metazoa; phylum Arthropoda; class Insecta; order Hemiptera; family Pentatomidae; genus Halyomorpha; species Halyomorpha halys. The sequence continues at coordinate 1,046,385 of NW_027107309.1, read as the reverse complement.
ATCAAACCCGCCCCACTAATATACAAATTTAGCAATGGTCCTACATTAAAGCATTTACTTAAAACTGCAAGAAAATATTCCAGATAGTTGTATCGTGCAATATTTAAAAAACAGTTTATTTTTCACCTCAATATCTTAGTATAAAATCTTAATTAATCAAATCTTGTTTTGGTTGAAACATTTACATCTTATACATGTTTAGAATCTAAATATATGCATTAAGAAATCACGCTGACCCATCTTGAAACTTAAAGTTCTTCCTCCATTTTTAGAAGAGCTTAAAGACGATAACTACTCCCTTAATACACCAACAATCACGACGTAAAATTTAAGTAACGGACAAATATAGAAAGAACTAAACGCATAAAAGCTATTATCGTTATAAAATATTAATCGTTTATAAAATATTATGTGCACTTTTTGGCAATTTAATACAAGATTGTAATTAAAGAAACTTAGTCATCATGCAGCATTGTTGAAGAATAGTGCTGTAGGACATCTTGACTTCTCTGACGTACGTCTTGGCCTTTCCTGCAATATTAGGAAGATTGGATATGCTCTTGGAACTGGAACAAAATTCTGGAACAAAAGGCTAGGGCTACTAAAATTTTTAATCATAAAAAAGGGTTTTATGTTACCTCCTTATTGTGGTAGACTTTAATCATCTTCTTAATTAAAATTGCATAATATATTTTTCTGATGGTACAGTCAGGTAAGAGTTAAGCCTGAAAAATTACAAAAAATAAATCATTTTTTTAAAGTTATTTATTGATAATTTATTTACAACTGTACATAAAATACATCAAGTAAATTTGAGGAAATCATAATGGTATGGTACAAGCATGTAGAGAAACTACCCATCGGTAGCACTCTAAAACCATTTTTACAATATAAGGTCTCGAGACAATCTTCATTTCAAGGATTGTTCGGAATAAAAGAGGAAGCAAGATTAGAAACTAATGGGTTCGAGTGGTTAGGAAGTTTATAATGGAAAGATTGATATCTGGTTCGGGCTAGATCGGTTACAAATGGAACATTAAGGTCTTTGTGGATGATTTTTTTTGTGCCAAAGTATGGATCATTTAGGATTTTACGAAGGATTTTGGATTGTAAGGATTGGATACGAGAGGAATTCGAAGGTTTAGTGGAGCATCAAAGCTCAACGCCGTATGTCCAGATAGGCCTTATAATTATCATGTAAATCAGTTTTTTTGTAATGAATTGGAAGTTTGGACCGTTGGACAGTAAGTGCTGTAATAGTCGAAATCGACGTGCAGTTTCCTGTCTTTTCAGTCTTGTGTGAGGACTACAGGTTAGTCGTTTGTCCAGATGCAGTCCAATGTAGCGGATCTGTTCAACTGGGGTAAGGGCAACATTATTGAAGTATACTGTAGGGCAGTCAGTAGGTTTGCGACGTAGGGTAAAGGTAATTTAATGGGATTTGTTGGAATTTATTTTAATCCTCCAATTACGACATCATTCTTCGAGGGCTGTGATATGGGATTGAAGAGTTTGGGATGCAATTAAAGGATTATTATTAAAAGCGAGAACACGTGTGTCATCGGCATACCTGGTAGGGATAGTGTTAGGATTGGTTGGGATGTCTGCTGTATAGATTGTGTAGAGGATGGGACAGAGGATACTACTCTGAGGAACACCAGCGGACTGAAAGAAGAGGGATGAATAAGAACCATTGTGGTTTACTTTAAATAATCTGTCAGTAAGAAAGGAACGAATAGTGAGAAAGTATGTAGGAGGTAGGACTTTACGGAGTTTGTAAAGCAGTCCCGAATGCCAGACTCGATAAAAAAAAAATCTAAAATTAGAAATAGTGCTATTTTCATATAGATATAATACCTAATCTTCTAAAAAACAATAAGCAAATTAAACAACCCAGTCTTTATTCTAAATATTTCTGCCAAAAATGTATACCTGTTAGGAATGCTTAAATCTCAAAACTTAGATGATAGTTTCTCATATCAGATTTCACATTTTTTTTTATAGACATGAAGAGTCATGATCGTTTGTTGCCACTAACGAAGATAAACCACCAGCTTCAAAGAAAAAAAAATTATAAATATCGTGTAAAGGCTACAAAAATACTCTGCTTCAACCCCAGCTATCCAGCGACTGTGTCCCTCGGGATCAAAGGCCTCCCTTTTTTTTTTTTCATTTACGTTTAATTGAATCGGGAGAATTTTATGGCGAGAGTTTCTTTTTATTTATTTTTCCTTAGACAGGGGTTATGATTGTTGAGGATTGGTCAAGATTAATAAAACATATATTTGATTAAGTCGTTTTATTTATTTTATCGGCATAATGCTGTTGTTTAATATTGGGTCATTTCATTTGAAATGTTTTAATTACTTTAGAAATTCAAACTGGAATTATAACACTTTTACTATGATTATGTTAACATATTATAATGAGCCGTTATTAATCCTCTATTTTCTGATAATATTTACTTGTATATTTGTTTGCTATATATTTGTATACTATATATTTGTTGCTAAAGTAGATATATTTGTCATAGTTGATGTTAAAATTTATGTTTGTACTCCTACTCTAGAATTAAAAATCCTAGTTCAATTGTCCATTTGATAAGTTTAAACTCCAATGATTACTTTAAAAAAATTAGAAATTATTATATATTTTTTAGATTACTCCAATAACAATATTTTTTTCTGATTTTGGGCAAGGGGAGAAGGTACTATAATAATATAAGATATAAACTATAAATACAATTAAAAATTTACAATTATTTGATGAAATGATTCAATATCACGGATGATACTGAGGAATATTCCGAGACCGGTATATGATGATGGAATATGAAAAACAGGGATCAGCATAATAAATGCAAAGACCTGAATATCTCTAGGTTAGCTTCAGAATCCAGAAACTAAAATTGTTGGGACACCTAATTGAGATGGAAGATAGTAGGATGCCAAAAAGACTCTACGACGGGACACCGGATGGAAAGAACTTGAGAGAGACCCAAGGGCCGCTGGAGAAATTATAATACAAAACATGTCGGTAAAATTAATAATAATGCAAGTAAGGGAGAGGGGCAAATGAAACGAAGGAGTTGAAAAGATTTAAGATTCTGTAGTTTCTCTATTACGTCGGAAATTTTCATGCTATTTTTTAAAAAAATCTACAATTAATACATATTATTGTGTGTTGCATAAATATTTTTTCATAGATTTTACAAAAAAACACAATATTTTTTATTCTTATTTAGTTTTAGTGGATTTTCTCCTCGAAGGAGAAAGCCTTTGCTCCAACATTGATTATTTGAGTATTTGAAGTGAATTTAGAAAATGTTGTAAATTCTTCCGACATAAATTTTTCTCCAACTTTAAATTTTAAAAATACACAGATATCAACACAATGTAAACTAGGCATTTTTTTCATTTATATCCTCAATATTTACAGTATAAATATTTTTCTGAACTCTGTAAATGGATTAACAAAGAACTTCTACTAAACCATCCAAAATATTCACTACACTCTTACATATAAGAACAAAAATTCGATCGTATATATGAAATTATATGTATACATTGATTTGAATTTTTATTCTACTCCTCAAAACTAAATTTTCATTATTATAAACAACTTTATTATGTTTTTTTTTTTATTTAGTAGGATTCATTTTTAATGCTTTAGTATCAATCAAGAAAAAACACCATATAATACACATATCTATTCATGATGTTTTTTTTAACATATAAGTATGTGTGTGTGCTCATTATATAATATATATATATTCTCCACATTTTAGCAGCATTGCAGGCCTTTCATGGGCCATTTTATTTTTTTTTAATTAATTGTTTTCAAAAATAGGACTCCTGGAAGTATATTTTATAAATATAAGTTTTTTCTTTTACATCTACAATACGTTAATCAATATTAAACAGCATATCCATTTTTAAAAGCACATATAACCATTAAACTTAAAATAAATTAAGATGTTTTTCCGTTCATATTATGGAAAAAATTTATTTTTTTTTAAACGAAGTGGCAAAAAATTTTAAATTAATTTATTTTAAATCTCTATGAAAACTCATGGATTTTCAATACTTCCATTTTGTATGGCATTTAATAATTTATTTTTCTTTCTAAAGTCATAAAAATCAAGAGGCAACATCTAAAATTATATAGTTAATCTAAAGTATATATTTTTCTTGCCGTCGTTAATATAAAACTTACAGTAAAAAGTCTCTAGATTTTAACATTAAAAAGAAACTGTATGCTTCCTACTTACTATAATATATAATTAATAGCATAACCAAAAATTACTTTTGAAAATTATAATTTCGACTCTCTAAAAGATTACAAACCTCGATTTACCTTGAGTAAAGAGGTCAGACTATTTTAGAGCACTGACGGATCTGGGATTTGTCACTTGAGGACAGAAATAATAGGATTCCATTTTAGAGATATAAATATTCGGTAACCGTTAAATATTTTAATTTTTTTCCTTCTTTTTTTGTTTGGTAACAGAAAGTTGGACTGAAGTGACAAAATATATTTTCATTCATTTGAAAAAAAAACAAAAACATAAAAACAAATGCAGCAATAAAGAATATTTTTTTTTTTTTACTTTTGTCGTATCATGCCAAGAGATTATATTTCTGTAGAATTTTAACGGTTTTTTTTATTGCTAATGTTTATTTTTATGTACTATAGGATACCGTTCATCATATTTATAATTAAATCAGTTGATAATAAACTGACAACAGTAAAAGCTTTTTATTATCTGTACCATAGTAAATTCAAACTTTAATCATAATAAAATCTTAGCACTCAAACTGGTTATTTTACCATTCGCTATTTTATGTTCTATACAAGTTTAATATTGATACAAAAATATTTATTCTCACGTTTTAATTGAGTTACACATAAATAAAATATTTACTGGAAAGTATTCTTCGTTTTGAGTTTAAAAATTAGGATGAGCTATGGGGCACCACTAAACTATCAAATTCCTCCCAAATCCAATCCTTACAGTCCAAAATCCTTCGTAAAATCCTTAATGCTCCTTTCTTTGCCACAAATCAAGTCAGGACCTCAATGTCCCATGTTACCGATTTGGCCAGAACCAGATACCAATCCTTCCATAATAAACTTCCCAACCACCCAAACCAACTCGTTTCTAACCTGGCTTCTCCTTCATTACCTAATAATCCTCCTAGGCGTCTGAAAAGAAGATGGCCTCGAGATCTCTAGAAATATTTGTGGAGTTCTATCCATGGCTAGATACTCCACATGTTTGTATCATGTCATTATATTACTTACAGCAAATTTACTTGATGTATATATATTTATACAGTTGTAAATAACAATAAATAAATTTTTTAAAAAAATGGGGAAATAAAGTATTATTCAAAAAGGTAATACTTTTCTGCAATAAATAAGGCACCTAGAAGATGAGTAAGAAAATTTAAATAAATGTTACTGCTTTCAGGCAATAAAGGGATATTAATTTTACTTGTGAGCCAGGAAATCGAAGCGATTCGAATGATCGGTCCTGATTCATGTCGCTGTTTATACATCGGCATCGAGGAGGAAAAAGTTTCTGTCTTCTCTCCTCCCAAATAAAGTAGTCTAGGTGTCTTTGGTCCTTCTCCAATATTTCATAGGCGTTAGTAAGGCATTCATTTAACAAAACGATATTACAAAATTCTCTTTATTAATCTGTAACTTCTTTATATAAAATACTTAATTTAAACATTTCCCATAATTTTCCTGCCAGTGATTTAATATGCATAACCTTTCTTGTCATATTTCCCTACAAATCGAGGTATATAGGGTACTCTTATTTAAATGACATACCATGAAAGTATTGTAATAATACATAACTCTTCCCTCGTTTAAAATCCTTCTACTCAACTACTTTTTTCTTCAGCAATCTAATCCAACATTATAATAGTACAGATATTTTGTAGCTACCTTTTTTTATGTATGTAGACAGTTAGTTTTTTTAATTTTTATTCTTTTCTGTATTTAAAATTATTTATGTAAAATTTAAATATAAGTTATAATTAATTGTGGCCACACTGTATTTCTGGCTACAATATTTATTTTAAATTTAAAATTACTTTTGTAATTGTTCTAAAGGTATCTAGTCTCAGAAAGATAAACTATTTTTCATTTCATTAATTTTTCATAAAAGTTAGCGGGGAGGAAATTTCAGTCAAAACGTATTAGTACTAGAGATTTTTGTTTTAAACATTTTTCACACCGAGGAATTATTCATAATTTCTCAAATATGTCAATATTAAATATGATTCAGGCACAATTAGATAACAATAAAAACACCTCTTATTCACAAAATTTGCACTCACCAAGGAGTGGGCTTCTCGCTCAATTGAAAATTTATAATTCGTTTGCTTCAAGGCTCTTCATACCGTCATATTTATCTTATCACACTCATGGATATTTCATATCGACTTAAAAAGATCCTGGTAAATTATTGGTATAGTATATTCAGTATATATGGTATAGTGAGAACAGAAGAATCTGATATGACACAATTTGAAACTAAAAATATATAGATATATATATATAT
>NW_027107309.1:1038678-1039758 GCF_000696795.3 Halyomorpha halys | reverse complement strand
AATATTTCGGTTACGAATCGTACAAAATCTAACCATAGAATTCGTGGTAATAAAGTACATAGTAAAATAAAGTACTTAATGATTTCATACGTCTAAATTTTATCTTCGAAACTGATTTTAGGTTTTTCGTCATTGTGCAATTACATTTCCCATTTAAGAGTAAAAAAAAAAAAAGAAACTCTCTTTAGAAAAATCTCTCAGGAAAATTTCATTGTAAAGATCAAAATTTTAATTAAGGAGTGATAAATGATGTTTTTTAGGTGTTTTTTAAGGTGATTTTTAAATTAATGAAAACTATAATGAACAATAATTTTTATTGTTTAATAAACTTATTATTTAATCATTTAAATTCCATAAACTATTTTTTTACATATTCAAATCTGAAGTTTATTTGTTTAAATATATATTTTTTTTCTATTATCTATATTATAATTATTTTGCTCTTTTATTTGCTACTCCTCTCAACGATGCTACTCCTCTTTATTCTCAACGAACGATTCCTAGAATAAATGAAGAATATTTTATGATAAAGTACTTTTCTGAATTTTCTACTCTCAGAGTTCGTCCTAGTTTAGAAATAAACTGTATAAGAGGATTAAAAAGACATTGGTGTTACTAAAGATATGTTTATTGCTATAACGTTAATGTTTGTAAATTTATTTAAACGATATATGTATATTAAACATACATAATTTATGTACATGATATTTAATTAAATATATTATACGTAATACATTATTTAAGTTAGTGAATTTAAAAAACATTCTCTATCTCGAAATACAGCATACTTAACTATTTTGGATTGAAACCTGACGTATCACCAGCCCTCAGAAACAATGAAAAAACCATAGAATTAAAAAAAAAATTAAGAGATTCACCTTTGTATGATTTTGGAAAAATCATTGCAGAAACTACTTATTCGCCTTCCTTAGTGCATATATGTGTGTGGGTGGGTATATGTGTATGCGTGCGTTCGTACGTGCATGCGTCTGTATATATATGTGTACATACATATGTGCATATGTGTGTATGTTTAAGTGTTTTTATGTGTAAAAGTGTGTTTATGTATGTATGTATACG
>NW_027107309.1:1020335-1038610 GCF_000696795.3 Halyomorpha halys | reverse complement strand
GTTTATGCATGCGTATATATGTATATATGTCACATAAAATAGTCAATTGAATGTTGCTGGAAACTTGGAAATAGGAAGTGAATGGCGTTGATGACCAGGGAACGTTTACGCCGCTAAACAAAACAGAACAGAACAGAACAGCATACTTAACTTTTTTCATATCTATAATTCTAATCCAATCATAAATCTTTAAGTTAGGAAGTTTAGTAATAAATTAAAATCATTTAAGAGATAGTATGTCTTTGGCACGAATAATTTTTATATATTCTATATTCCCTATATTTAAAAAAAAATATATGTGGGTTTTCTCTTAAAAGCTAATTTCTGGAAATAAATTATTAGTTTCATAGCTAGAAATTGATTGGGTTGAGTAACTCATATTTCATTTATGTTTATCATTATAGTATATTATTTTGGCACCGACCGAGAAGTGTCATCTGGTTGGACCATATTGGACGTACCTTTCTGAATAAATAAATAAATCTTTAATTTCAATATATTGGACCAGAGGTTAAAAGAGATTTGCTCATAAAGCTTTTCTGCCTACAAAAATAGATAATGGTTATAAGGTTTACGGATCTACCATTAAATTAACGCTCAAAAAGTTGGAATCAGTCCATATCTCCAGCCAACAAATCTCCACCGCTACTTTATAGGCTGCCTCTGAGTATAATATCCAGGAAAGCGATGCTGGAAATCGGATGAAAATTATTGTTTCACCATTATTCCAAACCGGCGATATTAATCCATCGCTATCCTCCAAAGAAAAAAAATTCTTATAGATTACGTTATGCGTAGCCTGCTCTGTTCCACAGATAGATCAATTCTTTCATATTTAGACATGCATCTGTAGATAGCGGTCAAGGACCCTAAATATCCCGTTCCATATCCTCTACATGATATATGACCGGGAACTATGAAAGCCAGTGCAAGTTAAGAAATAGGCAACTGGCCAATGTAAGCCTAATGTCGTGTTAAGTTGTCAACTTCATTTATGTGTCCTGTTGCTCCCTCGATGATTTGTGTAACGTTTCCTTTCGTCTTTATGCATAAATCGAAATTGCAAGAGTTGAGAGCCTAGCTTTTCAACAACTTAATTAATATTATATCATGTTGTATATAATACAAATTAATATTATATATTTAAGTGTATTCCGGAATACTAAAGAATTTTCAAAAAGTGTCATATTTTCCAGCTAGTTAAATCCACATTTTCCTTAATGACTAACATTGTTGTTGTATGAAAACTCTTCAGTAAATATATCTATTTACCCTTACGCTATTTACCCTTCAATATGGGATTCCCAATATCAGAAATATAGCATTGAACATCGATTGAAATCCCCTAAAAAATATCGGACACAATTTTTGATAGTAATAATAATTATTATTATATGGGTGACCATGGAGGAGTAAGCCCTCGCGCGATGTATTACATCGTGCGTTTCTTGACTTGTTTTTTTTTTGTAGGGTGGATTCGTCACTCCCACACGTATTATTTGTGAGTGCCATCCCTTACGGGCTTCACAAAGGCCCGGGGGAGGTAGTGAGTGAGTTTTGTGCGTGAAAAAAGCCCGAGTGGGACCGGGACTCGATCTGACAACCTTTGGGTTGGTAAACTGGCGCGTTGCCACGCTACTACCGCTGCCCCGATAGTAATAATAACTAAGTAAATAAATTAATAGAGACTATCAAAGTGACTTTAGATGGAACTAGTCAACTGTCGACCATTCATTTCTTTAAGCAAAAATGAAAGAAGTTGTTAAAACGCGTAGGAGTGAGTAATTCACAAGATTTACATTGATTTCAAGACGGTCTTCAATTTTATCAGCGAAGGAAGTTGCTATAAAAATGTATTGGTGAGGGGATAGAGGTCAAAGGAGTGCAAGAAAACCTTACTACTGAAGATTCTTGAGAACTGACCCCTCTAAAAACCACTTATAACAAATTTAGATTATAATAACCTCTTTGATCACAATGTTTTGACGCAATTTTAAGTTTGACTTCGGTTAAATGCATAGAGTTATTCTTGTGATATGGTCGAGTTGGAAACATTGGCGCTAGTAGATACTTGCAAAGAATCAGACACTGAAATAACGAATTAATGAAAAGAAACGATAACTAATTTTAAGGTATCTTTATTTTATTTTGTTTTCTGAAAAAATGTTATCAAAAATTTAGAATTCCTTCGAATATTTTCCAACATATTCCAATAGGTCCAACATTCCACAGAACATGGTATAAAGTTGCCTTATCTGCAACCAGTAATTAAAACAAAATAAAAGCTTGACGTACACTAAAAAAAGTGCATTATACTGCAATGTAATATTTAATGTAATATACTGTTAATGCAGTAATGCAATATACTGTTTTCAGCCTTTGTCTAAATGGACAGGTTTACGTCAAGGGTGTAAACAGAGAACTGTATGTAGAACTAACTGTAGGACTGTCTTTGCCTAAAGGCGGCGAACCGATGTTCGAAAGCCACATGCAAATTTTTGAGGATTTAAGGTAGATTATTAATAACATTTTTGTCATATATTCCAAATTAGATTCTATAGAAAGTTATTTGTTTTGAGAGAATATTTCATTAGTCTGATGACAAAGAAAGGTAATCCTAATTGTATTTTTTAAGTTTATCTCTCGAACATAAGAATTGAAAAGGATTTATTTTATAAAGCTGTTCTAGCAATGCACGAATGAATCCTAGAGAGATTCAAAGATGTTTACCAAAAGAAAAAACCCTAGCATTTAGAATAATCCATGCATTTAGAAATGCAAAAACTATAAGCTTTTAAGGTTTATAGAAATCAAAACTGATACGTTTTGCTACTGTAACATTATTATGTTACAAACAATCATTTCTCCATTCTAGAAACATCTTGACGGATAAAACAGGGTTCGAAAAAATCACTTTTGGAGTTCCTAGCATGGTTTTGTCTTACATGTACAAAAAACGTATTCCAGCATGCTCATTATTAAAAATTGATTACGAAACAAAATGGCCGGTGAGAATTTGGATTCTATAAGACTATTCTTATTTTCTATAATAATATATTCATAAGTATACACTATATTATACTATCATTATTTAATAAATTATGTTTAAAAATGTCTGCCAAGTACATGGGTCACAATAGCTTCCTCTCCAGTTCTTTATTTCTCTATTTTCTTTTTGTATATAGTTTCTTTTTCTGGCAACTCTCGTTTTTTCGTTGCATATTTCTTTTGCATTTATTACTTTTATTTCAAGGTGAATGATTTTAGTTTGAAAATAAAATCCATGGAAAAAAACCCATGATGAAATATTTCTGGCTTTATCCGGAAAGGGGTGTTTTGCAAGCGTAAACGAAAGTGGTCAACGATATTCGATGGCATTAATATAAAATATATTTCACAATAACCCCTAACTTCTCTCCAAATTTGGAGAAAATCAGAGGAACTGTTTTTGAAACATAGTTGAGCCGATAAAAATACGTTTACGCTTGCGTTAGAAAAAGTAGCTTATGGTTTAAGCCCTTACATCAATTTTATTAAAATCTGGCAAAAAGTTTGGTAAATTATATCAACCAAATTAGTTCCTTGCCACCTAAAATGTGTGCTGAGAGAGTACATTTTCCATTCTGAGGACTTTATCTAAAATTATAATACTATAAAAACATACTTTTTTTTTCTCCATGAATTCAAAGCATTATCTTTGGTAGTGAGGAAGCAAAAATATATTCATTAAAATATAACCAAAACTCTTACTTTTTTTTATCGCCTTTAGTGGTAAAATTAGCTCTTAATCTTTTGAAGTCCTTCAACCTAACCTTGCAGATTTATATTTTAATATAAGAGTTATATAGGCCAAAATAGTTAGGAATCTTTTTTTGTAGTCGTATAGTTATAAATGTGGCTACTCAAACTCAATGCATGCTTGATCGTGTGGTAAAAATTCTTGCGCAGAGTTATCATATACCTCCTAGATATTTTCTCATCATCCGTTCCTTTCTTACTAATAGATTATTCCAAGTAAACCACAATGGTTCCTATTCATCCCTCCATTTTCTATCCGCTGGTGTTCCTCAAGGTAGTATCCTCATTATTTTCAATTTTACTACTTACACTTTTGTTGTCCAACCTATTACAAAAGACTTATCTACATGACTATAATAAGGCCCATCTGGACATACGGAGTTGAGCTTTGGGGCTACACTAAACCTTCGAATTCCTCTCGTATCCAATCTTTACAAACCAAAATCCTTCGTAAAATCCTTAATGCTCCTTATTTTGTTACAAATAAAACCACATCCATAAAGACCTAAATGTTCCTTATGTAACCGATCTACCCCGAACCCGATATTATTCCTTCCATAATAAACTTCCTAACCACCCAAACCCACTAGTTTCTAACCTTGCTTCCTCTTCCATTCCTGACAATCCTCCGAGGCGTCTGAAAAGAAGATGGCCTCGTGACCTTATATTGTAAACTGCTTTTAGAGTTCTACTACTGCGTAGTTTCTCTACATGCTGTATCCTATCATTATGTCATTATGATCAAATTTACTTGTTGTATTTTTTATACAGTTGTAAATATCAATAAATAAAAAATCAAAAAAAAATCATATACACGTTCAATCATCCTATATAAGAATTGATTATCCACGCTTGTCAAGCATGCTTGATCGCGTGTTACCAACTACCTTATATATAGTAGGATATATAATCCCCTAGTTTTCTATATCAAGTCACTTCTCCTAGTTGCATCCTGCCATACTAAGTAATCCGTGCTAGAAACAGAGCGACATTTCGCTGTAGAGTTGATTAAGGACCAAGAACTGTTTCCTTCCTAGTTATGAATCAACTAAGATTTCAGCTATAATTATCCGATTCCTCTAGCACAAATCCCTAGGCCGGAACAGATTAATAAGAGAAGCTAAAGATAGCCGAGACTCGAGGAGCAGGTCCCCCGCAGGCCTCAGGAAGCTGACAGAAATACCAAGTGGCGGATGGAGCAGCTGTGACTCCAGGACACACCTGCTCTCGGCTAAATATACTGTCTCCATTGAGGCTGAGACCTGGCATCCTCACTCTTCATTCATACCTATCCTGACCTCGCTAATGACTCTCTTGCTAATATCCTCAGGAAGGATTCTTTCATCCTCAGCGAAATAATCCTCTAGGTCTGTTCTGCACCACTAAGGAAAGTTGAGATATCTACTGCGGACCTATTGGACATTCTGTCAGTGATTAGTAATAATTTAAAAAAAAAATATTAGATGGCTTGTTGATGATAAAACGATGTCCTAGATCTATGCAACCAAGAGAAACGAAAACGTTCTATCGAAAAGTATTTGTATTATTTTAAAGGATTTATATTATGTTCTTGGGTATGATTGAAAACATATTAACATCAATAAATATTGTTATGTAAATGGGTACTTTTCTCTTTTTTTTTTTTTTTTTTTTTTTTTTTTTATATAGATAGATTTATTTATTGATAGATATTACAATCTGCCACACAGTTGTGGGCAATAGGTAATAGTGATGAATGATATCATACATACTAAAATATAAAAAAATAAATTAAAAAAAAAACTCTCAGAGGTTACTTTCTAAAGACTAAAAATAGTGAACATCCAGGATAATAAAAATTTATTTTATTCATTATTTTTTTCTGATGTCAGCGTAGTAAGCAATTGGTCAATACAGGAAGTATCCTGTTCAGTCTACTGAGAAAAAAAAATTATATTTGCATTTTGATAAGTGAAACTAATTAAATTATATTACTCCTTTTATGAAAAATGTATACCTTTAATGGTTAAATAAACTAGATTTTTAAATGTATAATAATAATGTAATTAAGTACTAATTAATATTGTTTTATTTGTCTGAAGATGTCTATTTGTCAAACTAAAAGAATGACCAGTTTAGATGGAGTAGAAATTACATTTTATATAATTTGTAAATCATGGTTTTATATTTACTTATTTAGGATGTATTGGATTGCATTTAATTGAAAAGTATTAAATTTATAAAATTTCAAAAATAATTGTTAGTAAGTATGACTCTGTTCTCTCTAACTAACTAACTCCCGGGCCTGGATTCGAGTCCGATAATTCTTTATTCAGTTATTGCAGCCGTGAGTCCATGTAGCTGCAGGAGCCCTCCTGGGGCACACTCAGCCTCTTGAATGTGGATACCCTTCATGGGGAAAAAATTGGTGTTCCAGTGTGAACTTCAAAAAATCACCTCCTTTTATGATCGTTGTTCAAGAACATTAATTATTTACAATGTACTGACCTCCTGGCACTTCAGAGCTTCTAGAGCTACATGTTTTATTTATTTTTTTTTATTTTATGTAAAATCCATAATGTTCCTTACTTTGTCACAAATCAAATCATCCATCGGGACCTCAATGTTCCATATGTTGCAGATTTGACCAGAACCAGATACCGTTCCTTCCATAATAAACTTCTCAACCACCCAAATCCACTTGTTTCTAACCTGGCTTCTCCTTCATTACCTAATAATCATCCTACGCGTCTGAAAAGAAGATGGCCTCGAGATCTTCTCTGGAAATGTTATTGGAGTTCTATCAGAGGGTAGATTCTCCACATGTTTTTATCATGTCACTATGTCACCTACAGCAAATTTACTTGTTGTATGTATGTGTATACAGTTGTAAATAACAATAAATAAATTAAAAAAAAAAAAAAAAAGTTTTATGTAAATTTCTTTCACCTTCTACCACAAACACATTATTTCGCTCCAAACCACACTTGGTTAGTAAGTTTCTTAATACATATATTTTTTAAACTTTGGCTCAAGTCCCTCACCGAGACACAGAATAGAAATATCAACATTCATTTCTGTAGGCTGAATAAATATTGACTAACTCAGGTGAGAATCGAACTTAAAACTTGCTGAATCTTTGGAACCCTCGTCCCAATGTGTTAAAATCGATGATAAACTAAAATCTCCTGGCAACAATTATATTCAGAAATCGAGAAGGCCACTTCGGGGCGCTACCCTAAAGAGGAATGAAATGACCTTAAATAGAATAGATAATAATTAAGTCAGAGAATGGATTAAAGGAGGCAAGCCGTTATTTTTCCTGACATGGACTTCATGCGATATTTTAGGTCCATAGAGAACGCCCAGGGCATTCTAGCATATATCTAATTAAGAGAGCCCTATCCAAAAAAGTAGCTGTCACATAATCCCCAGGTTGGGAATTCATTATTTCTTGAAAATCTTAATAGGCATATTCCTATTTTTAAAAATTCTTTCAGTTTTTTTTTCTCGTGTTTATATATTTATTTAAATATATGGTCTTCATTGAAAGTACAAATAAAGGATCTAATAGTTGGTTTCTGATAATCACTTGATTCCACGAATGATGCGATGAATGAGATTGTTTTTTAACATAGAATTATGCGGAAGGTTAATCAAAAACGTTTATATTAAGACTCGTTTATTATAAACATTTTTGTATATTATTAAAAATAAATAAAAAGAAAAAGTAGTGCGGAAGTGAGTAAACTTTTGCTAAGTTTTTGTTCTCGGCATTACTCACTTCACACACGGGGAAATCTCGGTAATGGAGGGTTCCTACATATTCTTCGTCAATATTTTATCGACGTCTTCTGATACCGGCTTCCTTTACGAATCCTGTGTTTTTCAGGAATGATGAAGAAGGCCGGAAGATGAAGAATGTCTTAAGGTCTTCGTAGCCCTGATGGACAGTCAACCAATATTTAAATGGATCAATGGCCAAAACTCGTTGCTAGTCGTCTTCCTGTTTGATTATTTTCGATTATTAGATTAATTTTTCACGAAAAACGAACGCTTCTGTTAGATAAAACAAACGTTCATTTGAAATTTTCATTTTCAGAACTGAACTTAAATTGAAGTACTCTTTACGTGGTAATTCAATAATGGTGACAAGTGGTCATCTCAGTTTTGAAAGGGAAATTCATCACAGCTTCAGTAAGATTCTTCAAAAAGGAGTGTTTTTGATCTGAAATTCAAAGCCTCAAAACTTCGCCAAGTACCTCGTATTTCAGCTTAACATTGGATGGACTAACAACAGCCATGCTCTGGTCACAGTCCATATATGAACCCTCCAAAAATTTTTTTTTATGGATCAAAATGTTGTTTTTCTATTATAGCAGTGTAATTTTTCATATTCATAAAGACATTTTTAGATTACGGAAACATGAACCTGGGTGAAGATGACACATCATGACACCCGTGATACATTTGCTTTATGAAATGTTCCCTCACTAGAAACATTTAAAAAATTAAAAAAAAAAAATATTTCTCCCTTTCAGAGGCTCACCGTCCCAGTACTCAAGTTAAAAAAGTCCGATACCTTTCTATATACTTTGCATAATTTAAACAAACTCAAGATATGACTATATAATTTAATTTATTAAATAAATCAAAAATTGTATCCTTATTAGTCTCAACACTTTTTATTTCATCGCATCAACAGTCCAACGTTTCGGCCATTTCAGCCATCCTCAAGGACATCTTCAAATATAAATTCTTCCTCACATTAAAATCTAAAATTTGTTTTGCAGGCTATTCTACCCAGGTCATTAATTATAAGTTAAAAACCTATTTTTTTTAAATTTAAAATCATAAATATCTAATCTTCTTATTTTAAAATTATCCACCAAATCACTACCATATACAGAAAGTAGTATATGGTCAGTTTGTGTATATGGTAGTGATTTGGTGGATAATTTTACAATAAGAAGATTAGATATTTTAAAAAAAAAAATTGTTTTTTAACTTATAATTAATGACCTGGGTAGAATAGCCTGCAAAACAAATTTTAAATTTTAATGTGAGGAAGAATTTATAATAGAAGATGTCCTTGAGGATGGCTGAAATGGCCGAAACGTTGGACTGTTGATGCGATGAAATAAAAAGTGTTGAGACTAATAAGGATACAATTTTTGATTTATTTAATAAATAATTACCTGTCTCAAGAAATTGAAATAATATAATTATATAATTTAACTTTAATATTTAGTTGATTTGGAAATAATCTCAAACTTTGGTTTTACTATGCTCAACAATAGAAGAGCAGCTGCAGTTTGAAATATATATGTTGATATGTTCTGATCGAAAACTAAAACATAGCTATAAAGTGGATACCTCATCCTTTAATATATTGCAGGAAAACCTGATGGTTAAGCGTATTCTAGTTCTTAGACCTAGTATTGAACCTACGACTTTCCTGGATCGTGTTCTGTTTCTTTATGAAAGTATTGTTTAGTATATCAACAGACTCGAATGGTTTGTACTCATTATAACATCACATTGTAAAATTGTTATATTATAAAATGAGCTAACGCATTTGATAATCTTTTAAGAATATTAATAAAGCTAGAGTTTTAATTAAATCAAGCAGCATTGAAAAAGTGGCTGAAATTGGAAATAGAAATCATAACACCAAAAATGATAGAAAGCAATCCTTCCAGGTTATCCTGCCCAACTACTCTCCGATTTAGTGATGGTCCTATATCACCATTGAAAGATTCATATAAAACTTCATTGGAATTGAAGAAAGAGTCTAAAACCTAGATTCATATGAGAACACGATTCCTAACGCGACAATGTTGAGAGGAAAAAAATCAGCTACAAGGAATCTTGAGTTAGAGACAGCGAAACGTATAACGAAAAACGCGACTGAAAATTATAGATTCTAAGGTTTATCTGTTTACACAAAAGTTATCTGTCTTCACAAGTTTTGAAACAAAAATATGAGATACAACAGTGTAGTAACTTTCAATTAATTACAGAATCTTAATTTAGATAAATAAATTTCAGGTCAGGGGACATATAATATTAAATGCTTGACAAACAGGAATTGTCATGAATAATAGGATTAAAGAAACCTTTGAATAGAGAATATAAGATTTGGTTAGGTTCATGGCTCAGTGACGATAGATGCTGAAGCTGCCAAGAAACCTAACCACACACTTCTTATAACTGATTTACGACATCGTTGTATACACCAAATGATTCGGTTCACTTGTAATTGCCGCCATATCAAATTATTTTCGAAATGTTTTTAAAAACAAAAATTATGATTCGGCCGAGATGAATGGCCTATGAAAATCTATTTGCGTGCTTATCTTCTATTCCTGGTGCCTTCCCAAGTACATTCAAAGCCTAAAAAAACTGTCCCTGGCTATTTTCGCCCCATCTTGCCTACATCGTTTCGGCATAGCCCCAATAATACAAACTTTGGATATTTTCGTGTATTTTTTTAATATAGCGGAGAACGAAAAAATCCTGAAAATCCCAAATAAAATCCTTCTTGATTATGGACTGCCTGATTCGAGCCAAATATGTCTGTATAATTATACAATGCATGCATCATACAAATTTATGTTCTACTTGATATAAATGCTATCACGTGGATTCGAGTGTTTTAAAATTAGAATTATTATTCTTGTTGGAAGAAATCCAGGTAAAACTGGAAATAGTTTTAATCTGATTTACTCAGCTACAATTAAATAGGAACTGAGTTTACGCCGATTTCTGTGGTGTGAATTAAGGAAAACTAAAAAAAAAAACAGGTTTTTTGTCTGTTAAACGTAATTCAAAAACTGGCCAATTTATTGAAAGTATTGTATGTAATTATGCTAGAAATGGATACTAACATTAGAATTCAATCAATAAATATCTCCAAAACATGTGGTTGAACTACCTATTTTTTTATTTTTGCTTGAATTCGAATAAAAAATTCCGTCAATGTACTGTTCACGGCTTTTCTCCCAAAGAATTTTACCACCATTCCCTCGAAATTAGATAAACCATCGGCGAATTTTTATTTTATTTTTAGGATTCATATTAATTACGAAAAACCTTTTCATTTCCTGACATAATTAGTAATTAATTTAAAACCAAACCTTTTTCGGTAGTCTGTTGCGTTTCCAGACAAAAAAAATCGGTTCATTATTGAACTTTGTGTGTATTCGGATTGCGTCTTATAAGTTTTTTTTTTATAAACTTATTCTTGTTCTCATCTAAATAATAATAATAATAAAATTTGAGTCATTCCCATTCAACCTTTCATTTACGTCTTCTAGAATACCACTGAGTTTTAAATAAAACCTTTTTTCTTTAACAACATATTTGTTTCTAAACATTTTTGAGTTTAATTGAAATAAAATGGTTATTAATAAAATAAGGTTATCGATTAAACCAGTATAATTGATTATTTTTGATACTTTCCCTACACAATATGTCTCTTCACCTATTTCAAATCCGGGTACAGCGGCATCAATCCATGTCACCCATCTTGTAATCACAGATTGGGTAGGTGATTTTTTTTTCCATTCTATATTAATTTCTGTTTAGGCAACTCTAGAATGGATTTTATGAATCATCATTTTCCCTTTATTAATTAATTTTAATTAACAATAAAAGTTGAGCTTAAGATTGTGAAAATGATTACACTAAATTTAGTCTATCCATTTTATGTTAAAATATTTTGAGCTTAAGACCAACCAATTTATAGGATTTATTGCTCAAATCACACAGTGATACGCCAAGAATGTTGAGAACACTTTGAACTCAAAATTTTACATTAGCTGGTTTCGTGGCCATCTTCTTTTCAGGTGCCTCGGAGGGTTGTCAGGAATGGAAGAGGATGCCAGATTAGAAACTAGAGGGTTTGATTGGTTAGAGAGTTTATAATGGAAGGAGTGATATCTGGTTCGGGCTAGATCGGTTACATAGGGAACATTAAGGTCTTTATGTATGATTTTATTTGTGACAAAGTAAGGAGCATTGAGGATTTTACGAAGGATTTTGGATTGTAAGGATTGAATACGAGAGGAATTCGAAGGTTTAGTGGAGCCCCAAAGCTCAACTCTATATGTCCAGATTGGCCTTATTACAGTCATGTAGATCAGTCTTTTGTAATGTGTTGGAAGTTTAGACCGTATGTCTAGTAAGTGCTGTAATAGTCGAAATCGACGTGCAGTTACCTGTCTTTTCAGTCTGGTGTGAGGATTCCAGGTTAATAGTTTGTCCAAATGTAGTCCAAGGTAGCGGATCTGTTCGACAGGGGTAAGAGTAACATCATTAAATGAAACTGTAGGGCAGTCAGTAGGTTTACGACGAAGGGTAAAGGTGATTTGATGGGATTTGTTGGAATTTATCTCAATCCACCAATTACGACACCAATCTTCGAGGGCTGTGATATGGGATTTGGTTAACAATAAATATTTTTCTTTTACTATTTTGATACCTTCATTGACCGCCACCCGGACTATCTTCCTACAATCTACTTCATACGGTCAACTATCTTCTTCCAGTAAGGTTTTTTTGAGAGACGGATATCCAATTTCATGTTTCAAATTATTCAGATTTGCGGGTTCCCACGGAAAATTCGTCGGTAATGTTTAAAAT
The DNA here is from genome assembly GCF_000696795.3 of Halyomorpha halys. Taxonomy (NCBI): domain Eukaryota; kingdom Metazoa; phylum Arthropoda; class Insecta; order Hemiptera; family Pentatomidae; genus Halyomorpha; species Halyomorpha halys. The sequence goes on along the minus strand of NW_027107309.1, from coordinate 1,026,187 downwards.
GGACACGAACGAGTAATGGAATCCCAGGAAATGAAAAAAAAATCCATATCTATTGTTAGAAGTGAATTATTGAAGGTGTTTGATATGCTGTATATTAATTGTATGAATATGAACCTTCGATTGTGATTTGGAATTTTGTTTTCAATTTTGCATTTTAATTTATTAATTTTTTTTTATTAAACTAAAATAGTATAAATGTGCAAATGTATGCATTTATTTGTAGATACATATGTAAAATAAAACTTGGATGCAGTTATTGGAAATGATTTTTGATCAGCGATTTAAAAAATATTTGAAAATAAAATATGCAATACCCTAAAAATCCGAGCATAACTTAGAATTAAAATTTTCGAATGTTTTTTTTTTCATATTCAAATATTTTTTGATAAACCTTCAAATATTCGATGGTTAGCGTGGCCAAATTACAATTCATGAGAATATCTAGTTTACTTTATTTTCTAAATATTGGAACAAAGGCTAGAATGGGAAGAGGTGTGTTCCATATCCAAACCCCTCGATCTGATTCCGATCCTCTTCATATTTACAGTTTCTATAATTACCTCAGAACTGATAGCTCTTGGATTCGGTCCAGCGAAATAAGAATTTTCCACAGTTATATTTCTCTTTTTTAACTTTCAAGGGTCTTAAAAGCATTTGAACGCTTTATAAACAATATAGTCTATACTTAAAAATGTGTTTATCTAGCTATGGATAAACATGGCAATGTTATTAATTTCGGTCAATACAACTCGACAAATTTATGAGTTTATATAATTCTCTTAATATTGAACATATATGAGAGGGATAACCGTTGTTTGGCTCCAGCCATGAAGAAAAAAACAACAGAGATTTGGTCCAATAGAAAAGTTGTAGCAACCGAATTTAGTTCATGTATAATAGGAATTTATTTTTATTTCATTATTTTATTTTATTGAATAAAATTGTATTGACATGATTTTGCTGCGGGTATTGTCCTAAAATTGTACACATTCTGTAATTCCAATAGACATATAAAAAAATATTTTATTTTACAGTTATAATTATTAAAAGACGAAGTTCTTTGAAGAAAAATTATTTTTTTAAGTATAATCAGATGTTGTGAATGAAAGAACTTTTCCTTATTTAATTCCTAATCACTACATGTATTTATATTAATGAAAACTTATCCAGTAAGAACTTATAACATTAAAAGGATTATTTTTTGAGCTAAAAATAAAGGAAAATTGATTTTCAATTTATTGGTTTTCAGTAAAAATTTGAAATGTTTAACATATATAGAATTTTAATTTAATTTTATATACAATTTATTAAGTTGATCATTAATCACATTATATTTATTGCTAGCACCTGAATTTCTCTTAAACGCTTATTTCGTTATTTATTAATTAATTGTCTCCTTATCTTGGTTTTACTAATATATTTTAACGAAGTACTAAATAATACATAATATGTTTATTTAATCTTTTAACTATTCACCGTGTAACGGTATATACGGTACGATTTTTCCCAACTATGAAAATGAACTAAAAAATATTGAATAAATAAGTGGATGGTGGAAGAAATAAAATTAATCGGTTAGTAAAATTTGTGACTAACACATTTTAACGTGAATTCCAAAAAATAAGAAAAACAACATGTACAAATGTGTCGTAAAAAAACCTGAATATTTTTTTGGTTTGTGTTTATTTAATATATCCCCGAATAAATTGTATATTATATTTTGTAATATAATTGGCTTATAATGTAAACAATGTACTTAATGGAACTCCCTATGACGCCAATCTCCCGGGAACGATTCCAATTCTACGATTCAGATGATATTATAAGCCAAGGTGGCGAACGGAATTCGAATGTACAGTTAGTATGGAGACTACATTCTGAAAAAAAAATCTTTCAATAGAGCTACATCCTCTTAGCAGTTCTTCAATGAAGAGTTCGATGTGTTTCCTACAAAAGCTGGTAGTTTGAACATGTGTTATTTGTGTTCAAAAATTACATGTAAGCCCAAACTCCTTCAGCATGGAAACCATTCAATTAAAATTAATTATGTACGCTGAACCAGATGTTTCATTGTCCTTAGTAATTCCCTGGTTTACTCATTACTTTATTTTTTTTCTGACATTAAATATATAAATATTATTTAATGTTTCTTAAACATTAAACTTACATTAAAACTTAACGCTGTTTCTGTCTGTTCAACTTATTTATTTGGACAGGTATGTTGTCCTATATGGCTCTCTACTCATTTATTGTCATTTTTTTCATTATTATTATTTTTTTTTTTTTATTATTCTTTCATGACGTTTATTTTATCTCTGTATATTTATATATATATTTTTTTTTTTCCCCGTATTGTTTTTTGTTTTATATACATCTCCTGTACTTTTTTAGCTTTATATTTTACGTATTTTTGTATGAAACTATTGCTCTTGCCTTTGTTACTTGTTTTTTATTCTTTTCATTGTATCTTTTTATTTTTATTTCTATCATTTTATCTTAACATAGTTTCATTTTGTATCTTTTTAGCCCTGTGGGGCGAAACGTTGGAAAATAAATAGTTGTAAACTATTTTTGTTTCACTACTGACCGCAACCCTGACCATCTCCCTATATATAAATATTATTGTTTTTGGCTATGAGTGTTTTAAAATTCTATGGCAAGGAAATGATTAGAAGACGTAGTATCTAAATACATTGAAGGGAAACCAAAAAAATATAGATTTAAAATTGTTCCTGGTTCTCTTTTAACATCTTCGTGGAGTGGGATGTTCGGAATACAAACTGGTGATCTGGGATTATATGATTGGAATCTAGCTAGGATGGGGTATAGGCGTTTCAAAACAAGTTTTTTGAGGATTTTCCTCATATAATATTTATAAAGTTAAACTTGAGGTGCGTCAGAGAAAATTGGCCTGAACCAGATGGAAAGTGAAACGCGTTCCCTTCTCTATAAATAAAATATTCAGTTTTAAATATTTGGAATATAATATTCAATGGAAGTTTCCCCTGAATTAACTTTTTAGAAAATATATTTTTTAAAATACATTTTCATGTAGTCCGACCTTCTGCCATCCGTAACATGAGGTTGAAGGCAGCCTGCGTTTCCTAGCCCTAGTTAAGTGCGTGATACATCAATTGAAATACATTGAACTCAGCGACGGCGCCAACTCAGGCACCAGTTTTCCGGTGTGTCGAAACGTCCTCAAATACATACAACGGTTATAAAAGAATGATTTAGCAAGTTAAACTATGTTATATAACCTTTGTTTCGTCATATATTCGTAAATAATTTATTAAACATTTGTTTTTATTTTGAAATTACTTTTTAACATGGAAACAAAAATACTACAAAAATAATTATTTTTTAGCAATTTATAAGTGTAGGCTTAGAATAGAAAATATAACTTTGCCGATTATCAATATGTTATTTATACATTTTATTTTAACAACTTTATCTTCTGCCATTCACATGGGAAAAATTCATCTTTCAAAGTTCTAGTTTAGCATTAAAGATTTAAAACATGAAATTTTTTTTTTTTTATGAGAGAGCTTTATTTAGCAGCGAAATAAGTCATCCCCTATGATAGTCCAATAAACAAAGGATTTTCTGAAAATAAAATCAAAGTAAAGTTTTTCTCACGAGTTTTCTATGTTTCTTGGAGACCTGAATGCGAATTTCAGATTTATCATTTCTTATATGTAATTCTGAGGAAGATTTCAAAGGGCATTGTAGCATTAACAGGCCCAAACGAAGTACTTTTAAAACTGTCAAACAAAGAAAATTTTATTCTATAAATGAAAATGAATTTTTATTGATTTTATATTCTTTTTTTCAGCTTTAAAAATGATTAATATAAGAACCGTCATACATAGCCGGTATCTTATATCTATTTTAGGTATAAGATCTAGTGCTAAAGTAATAAACTGGGATGATTAATTGATTCTGAGAATTATCTGCGTGCGAAAAGTCACAAAAATGAATACGAAGATGAGGATGTGGTAGGTGGAAGTGTGATAATAAAAGTTTGTGAAACATTGCCGAGAGAGAATAATGGTAAAAATATTCCATGATCCATTTATGCCGATAATTATTTACATTTTTACGATTTATTGATACATTAATTTATGCAGGAGTTAGGATCACATACGTGATTAGATCCAATCGTGTTGATAATTTAAGATATGCTGTTTCTAATTTGAAAAAATCTAATCGCTGATCTTAAAACAATTAATATGAGAAGTAAAATTTAAAATCAATTTGAAATTTGAGAAAAACTGGCCTGTGTTTGCTTTTTTATTGGATGCCTTAGTGTAAAATGATCAGCTTCTATAATTCTCAGTAATTATAATAGTTGGTTAATTCGTAATAATAGTTAATTTTGTTACCGTCAATATATAAATAAGGTAAGGCTTTGAAGTTAATGTTTAAATACTTTTCGTATTCCATCAAGTGGCCAGTGTATGTGGTATGTGAGCAGTGTTGCGTTTTTGCGACAGAGCCTAACTGGACCCTGAAGAAACATTTGATGCTATTACTTTCTAGTTTCTAGGTAAAAATATTTTTTTTTTGGCATTCTATATGAATTTTTATCTAAATTCCTTATGAAAAAAATTCTCTCCATTAAATTGTTAAGTGATATGCAAAATAGCTAGTATTGCATAGGCTATAAAATCAATAAAACCACAAACGAGAAGAGAACAGATCATTTAATTCTGTAAAAGATAAATAAGAAACTATCCAGGATTATACTCGAATACATTTAAACTACGTATATCCATCTTAATCATCGTTTTTGATATTCGGTTTTAGGAACCTGGCCAGAAGTTAATTTTATATAACAGTCATCCGGTTGGGCAACGGGAAGACGTTGGGATGACGAGTTTCCTCTTAAGACCCTATAAAGTGAGTAGCTAAAACTTCGCCAAAGGGCACCGAAGTAGACCACTTCTGATATTCCAGAGTTATCTTAAATGTATTTAATCCTTGGTCATGGAAGTATATCATTCAATATGATATTTTTAGTTGCATTTACAGAGTTCATAGAAGGGAATGATTTTCCATTTTATTTTTAAAACATATATATCATGCATATAATGAATGTATGAATTCTGTTGATCAAATATTTAATATCGTGAAAGTTTTATAGAAAAAGTCGGTACGTTTTGAAATAAATAAAACCAGAGGTGCTATTATGGTTTTTCAAATGAAACTTTAACACAAAAATATTCATAACAGGACCTGAAATAAAATAATTTTAGAGGTTTTTATAAAAATTGTTAGAGGAACTTTATAAAAATATTAACAATCAAGGACGAATTCACAATCGAATGACAACTAAAAAACAAAAAAAAAATCATATTTTTTTTTATTTATTCAATTAAAAATTTACTCGAATCCTTAAACATGTAAGTAATATTTCAACTCATTATAGTGCCTAAACCAAAATGTTTTTATGTAATAATAATTAACCATTTAAATTGTTTGTCTGCTTAAATGGTTAATTATTATTAAATAAAAATCATTAGGTTTGAAAATTAAATTTAACTCACTTTTTATTTAACATCTTCATAATTTCACATAAATAATTGACAGTGGTTAAAGAATAAAAAAAAAATAATATCATGTTCCTTACTATACATGTATATATCAAAAATGGAAATTCAAACAATAATATATTTCTTGCCTACTACATTTTATATACATAAACTCCCTTTGTACATAAATGATGACCGACTTTTCAGAGTACTCCTCCATTTGCAGGGTTCTCTTGTACAAACAAATTTTACTACATACAAATACTAGTTGCTCCCTATGCTTGTATCCTTACAATCCTAGTTCGGCAATTTAATAAA
>NW_027107309.1:1019346-1020150 GCF_000696795.3 Halyomorpha halys | reverse complement strand
TAGATTAGTAGTTAGTTAATTTATTTTGAGAAATCTATATCTCAGGAACTATGTGACGTACAGATGTCTATTAGCACTCAAATTAAAGCTAGTATCATCGCCTATAAAGAAGTTTTTGATCTTTACCTTCGTAGGAATAGTTGTTTTCTTGATATTTTCTAAAATAAATTGATTTATAGTTGTTCGGACAATAAATTTGATTTATGAAAAACTTTATTTCAGAAACCATTTGACATACAGATGTCTGCCAGCGCTAACTTAGTAGGGGTAGTGGTTTTTATAATATTCACATATAAATATAAATTTGGCCGAACAACTATAAATCAATTTATATTAGCAAATATATATAAAATAGAAAGGAACATTTAACAAGCTATCTTTGACGCACAGTGGGACAAAGTAGTATATGCCTCTCAACCTAATACTTACTTGGAAAACCTTTGAATTATAATTTATTTTACCTCCTCAATTTCCCAAGCCATTGTTTAAATAATTAAGGATTGATTCATGAGTTTTTGAAAATATAACTGAGAAATAGACACAGGAGGAGAGTTATAAAGTACTCGCAATACAAAATTTCATAATACTTTTACAGAAACCTAAGGACGGGTTTTATTAAATTGATTGAATAATTTCCACAAGTTTCTATTTTGATATAAAATTATAATTAAAAGTCGTCTAACTCACTCCATATAATAGTACAAGAGCCGGAAAGAAAAAAAAAGTAGTTGTCTCACCCCAATTTTCGATTACTTTAATGAAAACTACGTATAATTACTAGTCAAAATTGATGAGTCTGCCAAG
>NW_027107309.1:1015302-1016376 GCF_000696795.3 Halyomorpha halys | reverse complement strand
ACAACTGTACATTATAATACATTTAGTAAATCTGATCTAAGTTAAATTGGAGTGTTACAGGCGTGTAGAGAAACTACCCATTGGTAGCACTCTTAAAAAAAAAGTATAGCTCGAAAACTATTTTACGTAAATAAATCTTTCCCGATCTCTTAGGTTTTCTTGTGTTGTTCCTACTTTTTAAGATATAGAGCTCCGAATGAAAAATAAAAATTTTTTATTGCTCTTAAACAACCACCATTTTTTATTCCCCTACCTATACTAGGCAGACTCATCAATTTTGACGAGTAATTATACATAGTTTTCATTCATTCAAGTAATTAAAAATTGGGGTGAGATAACTGCCTTTTTTTCTCCTCTTGGGCTTTTATACTAAATACATATAAACTTATTATATCGGCAATGTCTGTTTTCAATATAATCTCTATTAGTACAAATTTTAATGTGTCTGTAGAATCGTCAGTAATTATATAAAAATATGTAACTTGTCTGTTCATTTGTTCCTTTATTAAAACATGGACAAGTAAGTTAAATCAGATTTTTTGATTAATACGTAATACTATATCATTAAGAAACAAAAAATACCTCGGGTATGTTGATGCACATCAAAGAGAAATAGAGCCTTTGTTGCTAGTATAACGATGGGCAGATGAAAAGCCTGAGATTTTGCTGATGCTCACTAATGGATGGAACCCATTAACCAAGAACAAAAAAGGAACTCTTTTATCTCAGAGCGAGTCACATTCGGATTGATAGCAACATTGACAAACACAAGGGATTATGACATAATTATTTCAGGCGATGTATCTGCTGTTCTTGGTTCGCGGATCTTATATCAAATAGTGTCAAAATACATATATAATTTAGTTTATCATAAGCTGAACAAACATAGATAATATTTTAAAAGGAAAGCAAATAAAGATTATTTAAATTAAAACTAGGATGAGTTACTATATCGTATTGGTTTATTTTGGATAATTATTAAATATGATAAAATCACAATAGAAATAAACATATTTAAAATTATAATATAAAATCATATCCAATCTTTTAATTAACTTATAGTCTTCCGAACAA
>NW_027107309.1:1011763-1014470 GCF_000696795.3 Halyomorpha halys | reverse complement strand
TATTATTAATTATTTAAATATTATTATTTATTAACTACTATTAATTAAATTTGCAATTTAAATATTTTAATTAAAAAACTGACGCTCAAAGTGACTCATAACGTTGAAGTAATGCATCTTTTCCGTCAATTTACAAATGTTAGGGCGTCAACATAGCAATCTCGCAACTGCAGCGGGACCGGTTCGATTCCGGGCTGAGCAGGATGACTTTTATTTCGTGGTTGCTGCACGGAATGAATACTCGACCTTCATACTCTGGTTAGATTAGAGAGATAATCTTTTGGTTAACATATCCGTATTTTAGAAATGGAACGGAAGAGGGTAAAAAAAATAAATAAATAAATATAATTATTTGGAAACGTAATTGTGAAATACATGAAATTATAAACACCATACAATACATTAACGAACTGTTTAAAGTGTTCTACAATTGCCCATAATTATTGTCGTACAGAAAGTGATAAATTTAAATTATTGCTCAATTCATAGTAATGCTTTAAATATTTAATTAGTCGACAGATTCATGTAAGCTGCCATCATAAATTTTGTATTTTTTTCAAACATCTTTCGTATTTGTATATAATTTAGTAATAAGGTTCCCATAATAAACCCTCTGCTCATATCACGTAACTTTCTAGGCCTCGAGGTTGGGCCAATTTTGGGAACAAGAGGCGGGGAAAGAACTTGATCAAATATTCATTCCTACTAAATTAAGAGACGACCCCAACCCCGTGTGAAATGAACTGGAACTTGAATCGATAAGCCTTTTCCTCAAAGGGGGATTCAGTTCTTTATAAGTTCAATGCATATTTTAAAAAAGTCAAGTACACCCATCAGAAGCCCAATTATTTTTGCACCCTTAACTATCTAAGGAAGGAAAACATATTTTTATAGTTTTCCTCAAAATTTATTTCTATTCACAAGTTTATTCAGAGAAAAAAAAAATTGTTAGGACTCTATACACTTATTTCTACAGTCCTCATATTTTCTTCAAACTAATGAAAGTATTTATAATAACTTCAGGTTATTTATCATAGTGGTTAATTATATTATCACAATATTTTTTTCATTTGTTTGGCGAAAACGGAAGTATATTAGTCACTATTATTATTTATTTTTTTAAATTATTTAATGATATTTACAACTGTATTTACATAAAAATACATTAAGTAAATTTGACCTAAGATCATAATGTAGTGATACAGGTATGTAGAGAAGCTGCTCATTGGTAGCACTCTAATAATATTTCTACATTAGAAGGTCTCGAGGCCATCTTCTCTTCAGGCACCTAGGAGGATTGTCAGGAATAGAAGAGGAAGCAAGGCTAGAAACTAGTTGGTGTGTGTGGTTAGGAAGTTTATCATTAGTCATTATTCAAATCAGGTATAATAATTTTAGGCTGAAAATGAGATTTTTATCACTATTCAACACAAAAAAAAATTATAATTAAATTATTAATTGTGTCCTATAATATAATATACAAAAAAAAGACCATGTAATATTAAAATATATCTTAACTAATTAATTTGAAACATTTCATTTCTTACAAAAAAAATAATAAAACTTCATTAATTTTCCAACCCAAATATTTGTTCGTTAACTTTATTTTATTTTTGTTATACATTACAATTTATATATACTACATACAGCGCTTGTTGTTGCTTTAGATAATTATTTTAATAACATTCTTATAATTGTTAAATCTTGTAATTCATTTCGTTTTTACTTCTTTTGTAATTGCACTTTTGATATTTTTGGTTTATACAATTCTTTTTAAATTTAACACCAGAATAAAGTGGTCAAAGAATTGTACAGATATTGGGATGTGTACAGTTGTACTTCAATTTCAGGCTGACCTACAATACTACAATCTATAAATACTAAATTATATCTTTAACAGAAGTGGTCACGAGCACCCAGAAGATTGGAACGTGATGAAGATCATATCTAAAAACTACCGTAGTTGTATTAGCAAAATAGACGTTTCTAGCACGCAGTTCTTCTCCGTTACTTAATTGAAGTAAGAAAATCTCAATAAAAAATTAAATAAAAGCTGATAAAAAATTACTCAATCTTTTATGGTAAGAATGTATATATGTATATATATATATATAAATATGATAAAATCACAATAGAAATAAACATATTTAAAATTATAATATAAAATCATATCCAATCTTTTAATTAACTTATAGTCTTCCGAACAATTTTAACACATCATAGACAAAGTTTGAAAATCTGATATGTTTACAGAAAAACTCATTAGTGTGTGTCATGTTTTTTTGTTTTTTTCACTCTCGTTACTTAAATAAATCAATTAAGAAAAAATAAAAAATCTGTACAACTACAATCCATGAACGGTTAGGGGTGCAGTATTGCAGTATTTAGTAAGAAAGTACTATTACAAGACCGACGGTTGCGCAAGGAGATGATTTGGTCAGAATCACGTTCATCCGCCAAATTTTTACCCACGTAAGATTACTAACTTCAAGAGGCTGGGTAACCAGATTGGGCTTCCGGACCACAAATACTAATTATCTTCTTTTTTTTAATTTAAATAACTTTATTTATTGATATATATATTACAATCTGGCACACTACTGTGGGCAATAGGTACTTGAGATGTATGATCATATTAATACTAAAATAAGAATGAAAAATAAATAAATAAATATTATATAAAAATAAATAAAATCTCTCTTAAAAT
>NW_027107309.1:992857-1011713 GCF_000696795.3 Halyomorpha halys | reverse complement strand
TGACCATCTTCCTATATATCAATTTTTACGGTCAACTATATATACATATATTAAACATATTGTTTGTATAAATCACTCATTTCATGTTCCACTGAATCCAAAACAATTATTGCAAAAAACCGGTGAGGTGGATGAACAAGAGAGCGCCAAGAGCTGGACAGAGTATGTTTATAGTTATGAATTTATTAAGACATACCATTGGTGTGCCCTATCACCATCTTATAGCACTTAATGTAACCCTAGTTATATACCTCAAACTATAGACAGAGGATGCACTTAATGATGTAATTTTAATCGGAGTGAAAGAACCGATGAATACAGGAGATAGTGTAGAAGGTAAGATTTCCTCCTGACCATCTTCAGAAAACGAAAACGGACTCGCTGAAACATCAAACCAATCAACCCACTGTTCCAGGTATTGCAACCAGCACCCCAACAACAGGTGTCAACAGGTAGCATTACTGCCACTTGTAAACATTGAAAATACGCTTACATTTAGGCCTAGTTTTTCTTAGTTTATTAACATACACCATTCTTCTCCTTCTTTTACTGGCACAACAGGCGCATGAAGCTGCCCTTGGCCTGCTCAACGGCCGCCAACCATCTTTCTCTATCTTCTGCAATAGTAACAGGGATCCTCAGATGTCGCAGATCCCGCCTCACAGCATACCATCACATACCATTGGCTTGCCCCATCACCATATATCACTTAATATAACCCCAGGGTGTTACTAGTTACATACCTCAAAACTTCAACCACTACATCCATATTTTTTATTAAACCCAGTTTCAGAGGAAACAAATCCCAACACACAGCATATGTTAACTACCAAACTATAATGTCAACTACGGACTTTGAAAAAAAATAATAAATATATAAAGCGTTATATATAACTTCTTTAACCTGGCATTCGTTTCCTCTTGGATTTAATTTCTTCCGATTTTCGTAGACACCAGATAATCTTATAAGTTTTTTCGAATATTTTGCCATCCAATCGACTTTAGTTGCCCTCCCATCGTACGAGAGATCTATTTTCGAACTAATAAAACTTGGAGCTGTATACGGCGATATTTTAAAACACCACGTATACCCCCGTCCGAAGCTTCGTGCCTCCGACCGAAATAATACGTCACCCTGTCTCATGAACAAAAAGAATTTACTGCCGAGGGCATGCAGCAATCCATCTCCCGAATGAATTAGTAAGGAAACGTTTGTAGGAATTTCTCTGAAAGATAAAATTGAATTAACACTCGAAGAAAAGGGCGTTGCCCGGACTAAATTTAGCCTGCTACTCCTGCAAGCCACATCACCACTCGGCTAATTTCTTCCCAGGTCTACCATTAACCAGGAACACGATTCCCCTTTTAACTTCCCTCCATTTTTTTCTCCCGTAACGTGATTAATAAAGTCCTTTATGGTAAAATAGTTGATGAATCGGTCTCTAATAGTGCCTTGGACACGTCAGGTCGATTGATAAATGTCGTCAGTCAAGAAATAGTTTTTATGGCAACCAAGGAACCTTTTCTAGAATCGAAATCTTAAATTTTTTTTTCTACATTTCTCATTTATCCTTGAATTTATATGAAATGAAATATAATTGAAATAAATAATTTGTATCCAAGTTAAGTCTCAAACATGCTTTATTATAACATAAAATGTCCAACGTTTCGGCGTGATCCATGTCTGACCATTCTCAAGGACAATCAAAAATATAAATTTACATTTCACATCCAATAATTAATTAATTTTCGCAGGCAATTCAGTCCAGGTCAATAAATTCAGTCAAATCAACTTATTTTGTCACTTTTTCTTTACGTTTAAAAACTTTTAATCACAGATTCAAGTAAAAGTACTATCACACACTGTGATGTGTGACCTGGGCAGAATAGCCTGCAAAAAGATTTTAATCCTTGGATGGGCTATATAAATTTATATTTAAGATTAAATTACCCACCTATAGAAACAGAGGTACTATTGGGCGTTGGAAATGGAACAGAATTACATAGCGATAAAGTACAGGTATTCGACATAAAATTTTTAGTTCAACAATTAGTTCTTTTTGTTGATACCGACTTGTTTAAATCTGGAAATAAACATACCCTTTAAAACCAAAGGATAAATATTTAAAAATTCATCAAAGTAGTGTACTTCTTAATTAAATTTAAATTACGGAATGAATGACAAACATCCATGTCCTTAAAGTTCTGTATGAATTCATGATATCTTAAAAAAAAAACCTCATGTGAGTCATAATTATTTTATTTTTTCATCTTTCCAAATAACTAGAAGATCAAAAGTTATATTTATACTTATAATATTTCAAAAATATATTTATTCTGGGACAAGCCCCTTAAATATCATATTACAGGTCCCTTTAAAAATTAAATTCAACTTAATAACAATGCAAAAATGAAATTATTATCAATAAAGTTAAAGTAACTTTTAAAATTAATAATTAAAAGAGCTATAGAAAAAAATACAAACAATGTAAATATTCATATTTATAAATCATGAATAAATAAAAAAAATCTTCAATTTTCAGAGATCTGGATGAAAAGGAAATGATTGAATAGGCGGGATTTTAAAATGGAATGAGCATTGAAGTAACTGAGTTGTTTTGTTTTTTTAAGCTCTGTTGAAAATTAAATTTTGGGAGTTTTCATTACATTTTAAAAAAAAAAAAAAAAAAAGGGAAAATTAACTTAGATGAAATATTCAATAAGAATTATTGTTAAGTAGGAAGCTTACTTTTGAAGAATAAATCAATACTAAAAAGCAGTCTTATTGGAAAAATCGACAAAAGTTCTTCAAATTCTAATAATGACACAAGATTTATTTTTTAAATATAATACTCCTTCATGAACTTCTTTTATTGTCAAGATGTATGGATGAATGGCAATAGATGGAACTATTGCTCAACTTCAAGAGCTTCCTTTACTGTCAATAAATATCTCATATTCAATTTCTTTAACAACTTTTCATGATTTTTGTCATTTCTATTATACGTAGAAATAAATTTTGTGAAAATATAAAAAAAATTATTATTCTTCAAGAAATTTAATACTGAATTGCCAAGTGCTTCATATTTATTTTTCGATAAATGGTTGAGACGAACACGAATTACTGACTCTTTCTGCACTTAACTCAAAACCAGTTTATGTCAGATTAGGTATTTAAGAGATCCTTCAGAATCCGAAGAAATTCTTTGATGTCAAAAGAGATCATCCAATTTGGCCTTTTCCTTTACGTACAAAGAAGCAGGGGGACACTCTCGAGTCTCCGTTAAACTCACTGCGTTCTGATTTATAAATAACTCAATAAATCTAATACTATTAACGGTAGGGATAGGAAAAATATTTTACTAAATAGGTAATAATTTTAATATTCAACTACTGATATTTTTCCTATCCCTACTGAATCATTTCACTCTACAAAGAGTGAAGCAGGTAATATTGCACTTAAAAGTCAAATATCTAATTAATAGGTAAACACTAAAATAAATATATATTAGTGTGTAAAATAAATATAGTTAATAGATTCATTAATAAACATCAGAGCCAGACTTCCTTACAGAATTAATCCAATAGGAGACCTTGAATTGTATAACCTAGAATGTCTAGTACAAAAATTCAATGAGTCATACACCAGATACCGAAATCTCTAGAAATGAAGTTGCAAATAATTCCACAGAGAAACTGCCGCAATATCTTACCATTATTATTACTTGTAAAAAGTAGGTAAAAAAATAGTTTCGTATATGGAATTCAAACGGAGTGTTATTATTGAATAAAAAAACATTGGCATATCTCGTATATTCTTCATTAAGGAACTTGATGATGATCGTAAATTTTAAAGGAACTCATTTATTCAAATTAACTTCAGGTCTTCCAGAACCTTATGAGTTGCTAAAATTGGTACTAGTGGCATTCAACCAATGGATTGATGAATTGGTCCTTTTTGTCAATCCTTCATCTCTAGATTGTCACCTCGTACTCAACTGGGTGTAATGATCAAGATTCCCTTCTCGGGTAGAATTAAATATTAACAGCCCTAGGTGTTAATCGAACTCGCTCTCTGGAATCTCATCCTCAAAGTGCTCGACCATCACTAACTCCACGAATTGAAGCACTACCCGTTCCTCCGCATTTAATATCCCCTGGTCACTTTCTTGAATGTGAAAATTTTCATACAATCCTGCATTGAGTTTCTAAATCGGACTAAATTAGACATCAACTAAATTGAATATCTTCCATAGATTTCCGAAATGCAAGAACCCGACTCCCCATCCTATATCTTCCTTCTTACAAATCGTATGATAAATCCTTCCTATTCCGGTCTTCAATACCCTAGAATTTCCTCCACCCGAAATGTATCACATATTTCCTTAAGTGACATTAAAATCATTTATTCTCCATCATATCTCCTTTTAACATTATGTAAACTAGTTTGGTTTACTCCGTTGGAAATAAGGAGCTATATTGTTATAATTCTAGGGTATCTAATCTGTTTTCATTTCCATACCAGAATAATTAGTTATCTTTATCATCCAACATATATCGATGAGGACTGCTAGTGTAGAGTGTGGGTTGTAGTAGCTAGTTTAGCACATGTAGGGCGTAATATCAGACCTTGCGCAGCACCCAGTTCTTTATTAATACACAAGAACAACAATCCTCTCATCCATCATAAGCAGCGGCCTTCGATGGTCTTCCCTTCAATATCAATAAATTTATTATCTTCATCCTCTGCTAACATTGTGATGTTTAACTTAAGCTATTAATACTATTAATACTTTCTAATCTGATGCAGTAATCAAATTTCATTGGAAAAAAAAATCAGCGTCATAACTCCTTACCACGCGGGTTTGGGATACCAGACCACTTAAACATATATAAGTTATGGCTGATAGAGGGTCATATCAGCTGATAGAGTGTAGATAATCAAGTCCGTCAATAAACCAATATTGAAGTAGACATTAAGTGTTGTGTATTACGTACTCATTTTTTTTTCTTACGCGGAACAGTCACAAGTGGTGCCGAAACCCGGAAAGTCACTATAGTTATAGTGCATTCTAGATTAATTTTATATCCCGGTATCATTTGTTTTTCTCCTTTCTTTACTTTTTCTCTTTCTTATTTTTTTTCTTTTTGTTCTTTATTTACTTATTCATCACTAATAAACTGGCAGTAATGGCCAGCAGTTCTGAACTTGCCACCAAATAACCCTGCCCCACCGGCGCTATGAACGGTTCCTTTGGGATTACTTTCAACGGCGCTAACAAATTGAGTTAGAAAATTGAAAAATTGTGTATTAATTTAGTTGGCTTGGGGAATGTGCCTTTTGGGCGGTTCTGCTTTTTAATCTTAAGGGATTTTGCGGAGGAGAGAATGGGATTTTAAGGATTTTGGCACATCCAAAACATCTCCAAATTGAGTTAGAGGGTTGCAAGTCTGTATGTGAATTGAATTGATGATAGAGAGAAAGGTAATTTGATCTAAATTATTTCCGTAAGCCTTCATAATTTTTTTTTAGTTTGTAAGCATTAATAAAACGATTAAATCACTTTACTAATTTTTTTAAAATATGCAAGTTTCGGTTGATGCTTGTGTGTATGCAAAATAAGATGTTTGCGAAAATAATTGATAAAATTCTTTGTACTACTTGTAAATTTTTAAAGGTGTCAAATTCTAAATATGTTTAAAAATAAGAAATTGGAGCAACCAGAGTATTCTATTAATGCTTGGAATTAATTATTTATTTTTCTTTTTATTGGCTAAACTAAGAATGGTCATTGTTAAGTAAAATATAGTATAAATACTCTTTTTGATTAGACTTCAAACGTAAAAGGTGATGGAAAAATTCAAAAAATTATTAACGACCCCAGAAATAGGCAGGAAACAATTTACGTCAGAAACACTTAAATATAAAAATAGCCTCCCTTGAAGTCCTCATGATTTTACTTGGTTTTGTGGAAGCTGGCTAGGGGCCACCTCATGGTCGAAATTAGATGCCTCCATCTGGTTAGCTTTCTGCCCTCTAACGTTCCCGTTATTTGGATACGTTACTGTAACCGCTCGCTTTCTGAAACGGTGGTGGTAACATAGCGTTCCAAAATCGATTAATAAATCTACAGAGAGCTTTTAGATAAAGATGAATTATATCAAGTATTTTTGAATTATTATTTTCGATAACAAATGTGTACAATAGACCAAGAACAAAATAAATTAATCCATCTCCCCTCTACAGCTTCCATAGAATTTGAGTGTTTTAATAGTAATAATGATATTCTTTATTTATCCTTGAATCGATCCCTTTGGAATAATATTACAGGAGTCAGAATACAAAATTTCTAAAATAAAAATGAAATTATAAACCATCACATGTATAATTATAATTATGAATTTGGTAAGATAAAAAATAAACAATAATAATTAACAGAATATATAAAATAAAAATCATATTATAAATCATAAAGTAACTTCTAATAAAAAAGGGGAAAAAATACAAAATAATTAAATACAAGGAAACCAAAATAATAAACAAAAAGTACAATTATTTTTAATATACATATTTAAAAGTTTAAACAAAAATCAGAATTATCAAATACAGAAGATAAATAAATAAACCAACATAAAAGGTAATGAAATAAAATAAATCCTCTAAGAAATAATAAATCTTAAGGATATAATTCTTATAAAATATAATACTAATGGCCTTATATAGCTTAATAAACATTTTAAAAGTCCAATAATATTTATGTTAAATATTATTTCTCTCTCCATCTATTTATATCTTATTTGAAACTTTTAATTGCTACTCTTCCGGAATTGGGAGGATAGAAGGTGATTGAAAATACGGGATTTGTAGATTGGAAGGGTATGAATAGAATTCCATAGGAATGATGAAGAAAGATCTGTTAAAAGCAGCGTTTTTTTTTTGTTTTTGTTTTTTTTTTTATATCCTCCTACTGGGTATTTGGTACGTACATATAGGAGGTATGCTATATGTATAGCTGGGTGTTAAGGATACCTTGGATTGCCTTTTGGCATTATAAGGTTAGGTGAGGGGTCCAATGAAGGTTGTAACTTGGTTGGCTTACACTAGTGGCTTATTGGAACGGGGAGGCAGCGTTCGATGGGTTACATATAAATCTGAAACCCGTGAGCGAGTGTGTGGGAATGTACTGAGAATTTAAATTGAAGATTTACGAGATTGAATAACTTAGTAGTTTCTATTTCAAGAAACAATATTTCGATTTAACAAAAAATCATTCCGTGGTTCCAAAAAATCTGAGATCAAGTTACAGGTAACCTCTCAGTAATTGTCGAAATTGTTCAGGAGGTTTCGCATAGTCTATTTAATAAAATATTTTTTTAATTTTACAGTTTTGTTCCCTCTGTTTGTATTCCTAATTCAGCGGTCTGAACGCTAAGGTAAAAAAAAAAAAACCCGTTTTATAGGGTCTAGTGCCACAAATGGCAATAGCGATATTGATTAAATTCTCCTAAAGGTTTCTTCTCAAAACCTTTGAAATTTTCGAGAAACAGTAGGAAAAATGTTCATGAAGAAAAAAAAACTTGGTTTACATATAACTGAAAAAGTAAACATTTTCTGTTAAATACTACGAGGTCACTAAAATATTACAAGCAACTAAATTCTCAACATTAGGCTATATATTAAAATGAATCCGGCCAATATTTATAAAAATACTTTTTCAAAAGATGTTAGCGGGAGTAAAAAACAATACACCCTCCGGGACATTGCGTACGCTCATTAAAAAAATAATCAAATTGACTACAGAAAACTTAATCGGCCAATATAAGCGAAGATACCGGTAAAACGTTTCGTAAAGTTTTATCACACAAAGCGGTAAGGATAGTGGGTAGACACATCAGATACATAATGTTTTCGTTATTTACATTTTTTTTAAAATAACAGAATCGTGATATAATTTATAGTGTATTGTTATATTATTAGCATTTTTAATAAATATTTTATAGATGAAATAATGACTACTATCTTAAAGATAGCATTTTGATAGAAATACCAGCTTGGAAGTTAAATTTAATTAAACAAGGCCTTCTGTCGGGGGCGAGCAAGTACAAAGACTTCATAATTTAGAATCCCTACATGCCACCTCATAATGATGAGCTTAATAAAGTGTTAAACACGATATCGTTGGAGAAGAACTCCAATAATTTATTACATCTAGCATATCACAGCAAGTGGGTCTATCTATGGGGTTATCTAGTCTAATTAAATATACTTCTAAGAATGATAAGCCTGTTCCCACCAGGAACCGATAGACATACATAATATAAATACAAATATATATGTAAATAAATAAAATGCAGTCGTGGAACCCCTGGTCAGCCTTAGAAAAGCTTGAATAGCCGAGGCATAGGAGTATTATTCGCATGAACCCTATTGTGAAACATCTAAGCTATTGACCTTTCTACTCTTGTAGGTTTTCCCCATTATAAAAAAATATGCATAAAAAACAACTCCCTTCCAGGGCATAAAGATTTTATTACCAATTTTAATGCGGGTTAAATTGTTTGCACATATTTTACATAAATTATAGGGAAATTTCGAACAACTACAGAGGTACAGCATCAATATTTGAAAAATTGTTAATAATATGCAAAAAGCTTGAGATGTCATTTATTTTTTGTTTTTTTCACGTTTCATCCATGCTGTTTTGTGTAAAGCGTATAATAACCAATCTAGATGAAATTTCTTAATGGATTCATACAATATATTTGCAATTAAAAAGTAGATGTTTAAAAATATCAATACAAATCTTTTCAATCATTCGAATCCTCCGGTTCAATCCTTATCAAATATACTCATTCCTACAATCCACCTCGAAAGTTGACACGCCAGTGGCCACGAGATTTATTGTAAAGTAAATTTGACAATCGGAGTTCTGGAAATGGGCAGATTTTTCATACATTTACTGAGTGTTTGCGGCTTTAGTACACTTACACAACCTCCACTGGCTAAGAAGTAAGGGATGCGGTGAGAGGGCTGCGCAAGGATCTTAAAGGGTTATGATCTTTATGATTTTTATTCACATGGGCGCAAGCAGGATTTCGCCAAGAGCTCCACACACACACACATACTTACATAAATATATATATAGTCCATTCTGAAATATTTGATAAAAGAAAGATATCAAATTCCGCATTACAAAAAATACCCCACTATTTCATTTCTACTTCATAAAATTCAATCGTTACTTTTAAACTTGTACAACCTACAATCTCAATAAATAATTGAAAATGAAAAGACTGAATTAAAATAGTTAACAAAGTTTAACGAAGTTTAAGTGCGAGCCATTGCACAATGGAAATATAAAGCAATTTTGCGCTTTATATCTCTGATGATTTTTTGGATGATACCACCAGAAAGAAACGATCTATCAAATAAGTTCAATATTTTCTTTTTTTTTTTCTTAAGTCCAAAAATCTAGAAAGGAGCCACAGCTCTCTCTTGATCCCCTCTGCCAACGCCCAAGCACGTGGAGAATAGAATGGGCTCGGGGATATTCTAAATAAATGTCTAAATCATTTGTATTCAGTGTAGATGTGATTATATTTAAGTAGATTTTAATTTCATAATTATTCTTTCAAAACTTCATAAATATTTATATTTCAACAAAATAAAATATAAAAATAGATCTTGAATTTTATTTAAATGATTTATATTTTCTCTCTTTTCGAAGGCAATTTTTCAGCTAAAAACGTTTTGACAACCAACAGTATAATAAATTTTGTTCTCATCACTTATTAACTTATTAATCGAGAAAACATACTTGATTTATCACAGCGTTTTATGTTCATATTAAATTTTAACAATTTATTTATTTACTTTTTTTAGAAGCATCCAAAACAAACCCTCAGTCCTCTAAAAAAATAGTTAATAACTAACCACTCAACTATTTACAAATTTTGACTCATCCTTAGGAATAGATTGATGTTGTATCATATTGTACATTTTTCATCCATCAAAATGTTTTCTTAAGTATTGAAGATTGGTATTTCAAATGCATTCTGTTGTGTTTCATTCAGCAATGCATGATAAGTGCTTATAAACTTTTCGGAAGGGCAGTTCGTAGCTCAGATGGTTAGGCCTAGGTCTATCGTTCTGAGATCTACGGATGGCGCCGGTTCGAATCCGACCTGTGGCGTTGATTTGTTCATTAAGTGGTGGTCCCACGAAATGAAAAACTTTACCCCCCACAATGGTTAGAACAGGTTGGTCAACTGTCGATAACTAGGCATACATCACCATTGCCATAAAATAGTTATTGCCATAAAAAAAAAACTTATCAGATAACTGTCACCATTAGTATTAACTGTAAATCTCTTTTAAAGATAATTTTTAAATTTTCTTTCAGATACGTGCTATTCTATAATTAAGTCTAACAACAATAGTCCACATTCACACCAAAGCATCTTATAAAAATCAATAGAGTTACAATTTATGAAGAATTGATATTTTCAAATATACAAGATATGAAGTAGACAATTTTAATTGAATTTTTACTTTTGGCAAGATTTTATAATAAATTATTCTTAAATTGTTAAATAAAGATGTATATAGTCCTAGATAACGAAACCTTCAATATACATAAATCAAAAAAACAAAACAGAAATACGACTGTCTGAGGTAGTAAACTAGAATAATACAATAGTAAAATTTAATATTTACTACTGTCAGTTCTTGAAAACGTCTGGCATAACTCTTCCCTTGACAGAGAAGTATTAATGACAAGAAAGTTATATAATTTATGGTTCACCACCAACCAGTTATTCTCTTCTTATCACAAAACGATTCACACAGTTCACATTGCTCGAATTCCTGATCGAATTTTATTTTTTTTCAAATGGCATTTAATTTTTACTCGGGTTTATCAACTCTTTTAATTAAATTAGTATTAATAAATTTATTATTCGACTTTCGTTTTATCGTATAAATATAGTTTAAATGGATAAAAGTTTATTTTACTGATCTATTGAAAGGCAAATAAAAAAAATTAAAAAAACCCATTAAAGTTAAGAAGAATTGTAGATAAAGACGCAGGTATATCCGGGAGCTTAACAGAATCCTCCTTTATATGCAAATAGTCGTCTTTTCCTCCGTCTCATTTTCTCTTCATAGGGGTCTTTTCAACTGAGCTCCTAGGATCAAGAGTTTCCACTGAATTTGGAAGTTAAATTGGCCAAGTTATTTGTTTTAAAGTGATAAACTCCATTACTCTTGTTTGTGATGGTAATTTTCAACTTTGACAATTTTTTATTATTAATAAATTCGTCATTTATAAACAAAATATTTTCATTAATAAAAAAAAAAAATCAAATATTCTGAATCTTTTTTATTAAAACATTTTAATCATAAATGACAATTTTTACCCCCCAAAAAAATAAATTTACAAGATTTGGGAAATTAACCTTAAAAATATAAAAAAGAAAACAGGAAACAAAATAGTAAATAATAAAGTAAAAAATAAAAAAAATTATGGATTCAATTATATTAAAGGACTATCTGAAGATATTAAGAAATCATTTAAGGATTATGATGTTGATGAGTACTCTTTGAGTCATAGACCCAACAATAAAATCAAAAATTATTGTAGTATATTAAAGGACAAAATTGATACAAGGAATCAATCGGGATTATATATAAAATTCCCTGTATAAATTATTCAGCTATATACATAGGTGAGACAAAGCAATTATTGGATGACAGAATTTATCAACACAATTATGATTTGAAAAACAAGGAGAGGGGTTCAAATAAAACGGCATGCAACCAAAAACCAGCACATTTTTGATTTTGAAAATACAATAATTTTACATAAAGAAAATAATACATTCAAAAGATAAATACTTGAATCCATTTACATATCTGAAAATATTAACTATACAGTGAATTTCAAAACAGATACAAGAAATTTGAACCAACACTATGCAGAGATATTAAGTAAAATTATGAAAAATATAGGATAAATTGAATGTGGATAATTATTATTACTATGATTGAATGGAAATTTTAATAATTAAATAAAAAGGAAAATTAACAAAAATATTATTATAATAAATAATTTTAATGCTTGAACTGAGTGGAGGAAGGTTTCAAGCATTGTGATAAAGTTTTAACAAATAGTGACTGTGATAAATGAATTTTATTTTTGTTTTGATGTGAATATTGACTAATTAGGTAATTAGACATAATGTGGGATATATTTATTTACAAAAAAATATGTTTACCTAATGTTTTAATGTTTCATAGAAATTGTAGTTTTGACCTGGGCAGCGTAGCCTGCATGAAGTTGAATTTAAATCATTTAGTTCCAAAATTGTATTAAGGTAAGAAAAATTATAAATAATGATGTTAAGTAATTTGAAATCTTTGAGGATCATACATGTAATAAAAACTGTTTCGTAGTAGATTGTCCCTGAGGATGGCCGGATTGGCCGAAACGTCGGAATTTTAAGAAAAATAAAATGTGTTGAGACTAAAATGGATAGAAATTAAATTATTTATTTTGACAATCTTGATTTTAGTATCAAGGCCTTACATTGATTTCTAAAATGTTGTTGGCTATTATGCCCAAGTCAATTTTACTCAGTTAAAAGTAATCTGTTATTTACAGTAGCATTCATTAATGACTTCTATCCTACATAATTTTGGAATTTTACTAAAATTTTAAAAACAATAAATAGTAAAATATAAAAATTGTGAAGGATAGAAATTATTAATAAATGCTATAGTGACAAATATATCTCTTTTAACTGTGTTGAATTTGGGCATACTTGCCCACGTAATATGCTTTAATAAAAAAGGTTTAGCATATTTGGATAAATTTTTGTTATTAATAAAACTATCAGTCTCGCACAAAATAATAAAAATATATTCAAAATATTTTCTTAGTAAATTCATGATTTCGTGCGAATCCACGACCTAATTTATATTAAAATAAAATCACCGTTTTTCAACCAAATATTTGTATTCTTATTACTTTGATATAAAATTCAATTAATACTCAAAGTATTGTCTATTGTTATCTACCGTGATTAGCCAT
Source organism: Halyomorpha halys (assembly GCF_000696795.3). Classification (NCBI taxonomy): domain Eukaryota; kingdom Metazoa; phylum Arthropoda; class Insecta; order Hemiptera; family Pentatomidae; genus Halyomorpha; species Halyomorpha halys. The sequence goes on along the minus strand of NW_027107309.1, from coordinate 998,622 downwards.
CTGATAGCCAATTGCTCGATCCCTCTCACGCTGATACCATTCTTTGGGATAACTTCTAGAAAATTATCAAATTTTTTCTCTTGAAGGAAATAGGCCATGGATCGGAACAAGTTGATGATGCAATGGTGTGGGGTCTAGACCATAATTAAATGAAGCAGGAGTTCGAACCTATGAATTTCTTTTAAATTTTTCTTTGATTCGACGGGAAGGGATAGTATTAATTATAAACAAGCTTATATCTAGTTACCTACTTTATCACAATTTCATTAATTTTTAAACTTTTAATTTTAGGTCAACTTAACTATCATATAAACAAACTATTTTTAACCTTTTATACAATCAGGTCAGGCTTATAATTAATTTATTTCAAATTGCATTTTGGTCTCAATTTTTATTTATTTTATTATTAAAATTAATTGAAATAGTAACATAAAATTTCACACTTATTTTCATATATTTATTTTACTTAAAATCTCTGCATAGTTTTGGTTCAAATGTCTTGTATCTGTTTTAAAATTTACTATATAATTGATGTCCTCTGATATATATAAATTGACTCAAGTGTTTTTCTTTTGAATATATTGTTTTCTTTATGTAAAATCATGGTGTTATCGAAATGGAATTTGTGTTGGTTTTTTTCTGCATGCTGTTGTGTGGATTGTGGAATCCTTTTCCTTATTTCTTGTATCATTTCTGTGTTGATACATTCTATTACCCAACAATTGCTTAATTTCACCTATATAGGCAGCTGGACAATTTAAACACGGAATTTTATATATCAATCCTGATTGACTTTTTATATATATTTGCTATATGTCAATAATATCAAAAACGGCTCTAAATTATTTTAATAAACTTGGTATATTAATGTACAATCGAGTGATATTTAATATTAGCTAGGTGTTATCCACATTAAATGTTATAATAATATGTTAACAGGGGTTAAGTGTGAATTTTCAATAAATCTCTCTAAAGTACTTTTAATTTATTCTATTTGAAATAGATAACCTGTTCTCATTGTTATCAACAGTCTTTTGTTGCCGTAAGTATTTTGTAATAAACAATAGATCCATACAAAATATTAAAGAATTTGATGAATGAATAGAAGTTCGAATTGGAATATATTGTTAAACTGTTTATTCATGGCAAGGTCAAAGTTGGTCATTGTTAATCCCAACTCTAGAAACATTTTTCGAATTTTTAAAGCAAAAAAAAATTTCTTTTAAATTTTCTTTAAAATCTTCCAATCTACTACACTTGTGGACGTATGTAGGATGGTAAGTGAAAGTTTAGTTATGCACCCACCATTTTTCGTATAGTAATAATAGTACTAATGCCCAAGATGAGAAAAAAGCCAGTTATTTTACCCCGATTTTTTATTACTTTAGTGAAAACTATGTATAATTTTCAAAATTGATGAGTCTGCCAAGTATAGGGGGAATAAAAATGGCAGCTGTGTCAAAACGTTTAAAAAAATTAATTTTCCAACAAATTAAGTATAAAAATATTGTACGGAAGGTACTGAAAGATCAGTAGTTAGTGAATTAATTTTGAAAAATCTATATCTCAAAAACCATTTGACGTACAGATGTCTGTTAGCACTCAAATTAAAGTTAGTTTAATGGGCTATTAAATATTTCCTGACATTTATCTTCGTGGGAGTAGTAGTTTTCATGATATTTGCTAAAACAAATTGATTTATAGTTGTTTTGACAAATTTTCATGTGCAAAATTTATATTCATATGCGAATATCATAAAAACTACTACCTCTATAAAGAAATCTATCATAAACTATATACTATATAACATATATCTGAACGTCGAATGGTCCTTGAGATATATTTTCTCATAAATCAAACTTATTGTCCGAATAAAAATGAATCAAAATATTTTAGCAAATATCATGAAAAATATTACTCCTACGAAGATAAACGTCAGAAACTACTTAATAGGCCATTAAACTAGCTTTGATTTGAGTGTTAATAGACATTCGACGCCGAATCGTTTTTGAGATAAAGATGTCTCAAAATACATTTACTTACTACTAATCTTTCAGTACATTTTTTTATGAAATGTTGCTTTTTAAAATGCTATATCTCGAATATTATTGAACGTAAATGGCTCTATTATGTCTAATGTTTTAGCAAATTTAGTCTACTTTAAATTATGTTCTCTTAGGTTTTCTAGTGTTTTTAGTTTTAAAGATATAGAGCTCCGAATGAAATTTTTTTTTTATCATTTTGAAACAGTCACCACTTTTTATTCCCCCTACCTATAGTTGGCAGACTCATTAATTTTGATTATTAACTATACATAGTTTTCATCAAAGTAATCAAACGTTTGGTGATCAAGCCTTTTGTTCTTTAACTATAAGTAAAAGCGGGTGACAGTGCTACCGAAGACAGAGGCCTGCCAGAGGTAGTGATACTGAACAGAACCCCTGAAGAAACCTCCCTAAGCAGGCAGAAGGAAGAGGGGGAGGGGACATCTGGACAAGAACGGATATAGAAGCCCGAGCTGACTCATCTCAGCGCTAGGCCGCCACTGTTTGTATTCCCGAGTTCCCGCCGGCTGTTTGTTCCACAGCCTTTGTAATATACAATCCCTGCCTTCTAAATTTAGTCTGAGCCTTCCTAATTCTTGTCATATGTCACCATATCCCGGATAATGCGTGTCTCCCCTAAATCCTCTGGGATGGGCTAATTAAGCCTGAATGAGCATCCCCTGTTTCCATTAAGGCGCCTCTTGGTTTTATTCGGAGATTTCCATGCCGTTTTCTTCGCCATTCATCACAGCTCGGTTTAGTTTGTTATTAATTTCAACCCTTGCAGCCTCTTCATCCTTTTCTTTGTGCCTGACTAAAGATAAATTTTGAGTAGCCTTTTAAACAATCCTACGAAGCATTACAAATTTTATTTATTTTCTTCAACCATGATTGTCAAACTGTATTGTCATAATAAATATGAAATGGATTGTGAAGGTCAGAAGTGGAGAAAATTACCACATTTAAGTATGCTTTTCTTTTTTTTAAATTAATTTATGTATCTAATTTATAATTATAATAATAATTGTTAATTGATAAGTAAAATATAATTTTAAAATAAAAATAATAATTTCCTATGCCGCGTTTCACTTTATCAAGTTAAAGAAATAAAATTCATAAAAGTTTTCTCTAAAGATTGTTTTTTTGTTTTTTGATTCATATTCTGGATTTTTTTCACCTCGTATCTATAATCTAGAATTCTATAATAGGAATTTTTTTTGTACCTTTAATACAGAATAAATTAAATAAATAATATATTTTATATTATATTAGATAATAGACCGTAAATTAATAATTAGAGAAGATGGATTCCAAAAAAACATAAATAAATAAATATTTTTTGTTTATTTATGTTCTTTTTGCTTACCGCACCCAAGACCATCTTTTCTAATTAATAAATAATATATTCCCTTAGATCGACCACATTTGGGATCAACAGATATACATAATAATTTTTTTTTATAGTTCTTATTTATTCCAATATACAATTTCTCAACAGGCTATAATTGATACATAGTACACCGTAAGGTGCAAATACTTTTATGTATCACACAAAATTATAAATTAAGTATTCTTCTGGTTGAGGGATAGTAAAATTATATAAAATATACTGAACCATGGATTATAGTAATCATTGAATGATAATAATAGAATGGTTTGATTTATTTTTTATTTAGAAAAAATATTTTTTTTTTTTTAAATTTCTCTGGTAGGTTAAGTTATTACTCAAAACGAATGTTTGGAAAGATTCATTTCTCCGTGTCTCCTTATTTGAATAGTTTTCTTCTTCAGGCAGACAAATTAACCAAGCATAATTTTATTTAAACATTAATTTGTTTTCATCAATTTTTACGTATCAAAAAATATATATATAAAAAAAATATATTACTGTCCCTACTAGTTATGAACTTTACACTAACACTAACCTTCTAGTTTGTAACCTTTTGAATGTATTCCATGTGAGGTTCCTGAAAACAGGATTGATAGAACTAACTATGCAACCATGAATGGATGCAAAAATGGACTAACTAAGCATCTTCGAACAAAACGTTTTTCAAGTAGACTACCACGGAACATTTATCTAAATTTCATTATCAGTATAGTTACTTACTGTCATGCAGTTTTAATTCAAGCATAATACAGCTCTGAAACAACCTTTGGATCAATGATTGATAATATCTTATGATAATGTGCTATTGTGATAATATTTAATTAGATTAGCTGATAGGGTAACTACAAGATCAGGAAATCCACAAGTAACATTACCAGCTGGCAGCTTTGTGGAACATGAGCACACTCGAAGCGGGCGACCACAGGATGGGCTCGGTTCCAGGGCTCTCAAATATAGACGTTATGCTTCCATTTCTCTCCCCGAGTGCTCTCACCGTCTGAATAAATCGCCTAAGAAAGTGTTCCTTGGGGCCATCCATTCACGTCGAACTGTGTCCCACGGGCAACTAATTGTGTTCGGGCCAAAACTTTTTTAAACCCGAAACCGCTGGGGTGAAGTTGAGACCGGATCTGAGTAATGTTTCTCGAGAGTTTGTTCCCAACGACCCACCGGGAAGCCACGTAGTCCGGCAAAACTTATTACGTCCCTCTACTATGATTTATTTCACTGAATTTAACGGAAATCGCTTTTTTAAATTGAATTGTGGCGAAATAAAACAAAATACATTACGATTCTCCCAGTGTAGGGAACAAACAACCTTGTCTTGCAAAAAACATAGACATAGCTTGCAGATCTCTTGTTTTAATTTTCCAGCTACCAATAGAACATGAATGGTAAGTAACTAATAAATATTACTGAACTAGGAATTAAAGGATAATAAATTCAACAAAAATTGAAGAAAAAATGAATCATGACATAGGAATAAATATTTACAACAAAAATTGTAGCATTAGGAATTATGAGAAAAGAAATTAAAGGGGAAGGAATTTGTATTATGGAAATTAAAGAAAAAATTATTTATGTCATAAGAATAAATATTCTTGGACAAGGAAATATGTGATAAGAAATTGAAGACAAAATAAATTATGTAATAGAAATTTCAGAAAAAAATGTAATATGTAATTTACGTGCCAGACAAATGGTATTTATTCTGACCACTATTTAAAACAATTCTCAGGCCACTGCTGATGTACGGCTGTGAAGTCTGGGGAGCGGCATCCTTTACAAAAAGGAAAAAACTACAATCTCTTCAAAATAAAGTCCTAAGAATCGCAGTTAATGCTCCTTAGTTCATAAGAAATAGCCAATTGCATCGCGAATTACAGATGGAGTCAATAGAGGATTACATCAAAAAACGGTTCATGAAGTTCCACTCCCAGTTGCCGACAGTTAAAGGAGCAGTGACCTACAACCTGGGAAACCCAACTTCAATCCGAAGACTGAAGCCCAGACTGTTACAGAACATTCTGTTATAAATTTTATTAAATATATAATTAATTCATAGTCACACTACTTCTATTTTACTTATTATTATTACTCATTTAATTTATTAATTATTTATTTTATTTTTTTCTCTTTTCTTCTCTCGTCCCTTTTTCAAATTAACTTGTTTCTTTTTATTATTAGAGAGCAATTGTTTGTCTCATTTAAGTGTACCATTATCATTATTTTTTGTTATTAATTTTACTTTCCTCTTTTTTATTAAGAAGCACTATTCTTATCTATTTATTGTATTATTTTTTTTTCTTTTAATAATAACATTATATATA
>NW_027107309.1:942434-986287 GCF_000696795.3 Halyomorpha halys | reverse complement strand
TATATATTCTGACCACATTTATTGTTTTAAGGGGACTCATTACCCCAGAATAAATTTACTTCTTATTGTAGACAACAAAGAAGGGTAATTCTCCATTCCGAATTAACAAGCTACATTTCTTAGCTACAAAACTAGTGAGAAAATCATTTCAATAATAAAAAATATGACTAATATTGCATATAACGTTTTTAAGTTGAATTTCCAACAATACCGGGGGAAAATATGTTGTTTGGTTTTTATCCCCTAACCCTTTGGCCTCAACTATGATCCTATTCTATTTGACGGATGACCGCAGGCTGTAAAACAGAGCTTGGCCATTAACCTATAAGAAACAGTGTTGCCAAACAGCCCTGTGCTCTAGGGAATAAATGGGAGGGGTTAGAGATAGGCTGGTGAAGTATATTCCTAGCCCCAACACAAACATTTACTGTACGGCCTGATAAGGGTACCGTATATTTCATCACATTTCTTCTTCTAGTCCACTGGGATATATCTGAGAATATTTCCAGGGTGTAGGCTAGGATAGTTTGCTTAATAATGGAATCACTCCAAATTTGGATTTTCATGCTTCAATAGCATAGGTTAATTTTGCAATGCAATCGAAATTATTGATATATTTCAATAAAGCTCTAACATCATTCAACAACCAGCCAATTGTTGTTAATATAAGCAAACATTAAAACCACAAAAAACATACAGGAATGATCCTAATATACATTGAAAAAGCATTCGACAATTTCAATCGAAACTTACTCTTTTCCAGATTTATAAATCGGAATATCCCTTATATCACACATCCCATCAATTTTATCCTATAGAGTCTTCTTCATTTCAGTCAATAATAGAGGTATTCACTATCTTTAGTTTAACATGCTAAAGCGCGTTAAATGAAAAAGATTATGTTAAATGGAGAAATATTTCCTTTTGCCATGTTAAAACGATATAACATATAACATTGTTAAGAGTCTGTTACTAGGTCTGTTAAATGAAGAATGACGTCACGCAATAAACCAGCCGAGCTCGTCACCATTTTGTTTATTGACGTGTTAGGTTACTTGCTCGTAGATTGTGTTTTAATTGTGTAAGTATTGTTTAGGATGTTTTTATAACTAATAAAGCAATGGACAACAACAATAAAAATGAAATGACAGCCGACCTTGACTCTCTTCCTCACAAATTAGAAGATCAAAAAGGCATTCAGTGGACGAACTTTCACACAACTTAATTCATCATGTATATAATATAGGCTATAATAATATAAGCAAAAATTATAATATAAGAAAACATTTAAACCACAAAAAAACATACAGGAATGATCCTAATATACATGGAAAAAGCATTCGACTATTTCAATCCAAACTTACACATTTCCAGATTCATAAATCGGAGTATCCCTTAAATCAAACATCTCATCAATTTATCTAATAGATTCTTCTTCATTTCAGTCCATAATGTAACCTAACCCAGCGGTCTCCTGCAGTGATCCTGTTTAAGTCCCATATTATTCATAAATATCTAAAATTCAAAATTGACAATACATCCCTTTTTTCTGATGATAAAGTATTATACTACTCATATTACAGTATTGACACTTTCAGTCATAGACTAAAAGAAGTTTTAAAAAATATCGAAGTACTTTAAACAAAAAAAAGGGTGAGTTTAATTCTAACATTAAAAAAATAAAAAATAAAAATGACGACCTATACATTCCTCAAATATAGCGTTAAATGATACTCCTATCCATATTGTTAAATTTGTAAAATACTGAAATTTTTGTAATGAATTTTTGAAGTATTTTTGACAGAAAGCCCGTAAGACAATTAACTGTTAGAGAAATAAACTGTTATTCAATGAGCATATTAATTTAAAATTAGAAAACGAAAGGAAAATTATTTGTCCTGCCGTTTGCAAACTTTAATAAAAATTATAAACTATTCCACAGAAATAAATTGATACCCAATAAAGCGATACTAAGACCTACCACAATACATGCCTGTTCCATACAAAAGCTCCACTAACTTAACAAACAAAAACCACAGTATTCCAAAACAAATGCCACTACAACTATTCACATTACACAAGAATAACAAGGATGTATTTAGAATTAAATATAGAAACCGTACATCAATACAAATTGACTCATAATTTATTTTGACCTTGTCATAACTCTTTAAACCCGTGCATAACCGAAACGGGGAATTATATAAAAACAACGAGTCGTATATATAAATGTTAGAGAACTAAACATACATTGCTATAAAAATCACCAATAAACAATCTTATTTTCAATCTGTATTTTATTTTATTTGAGAATCATTTTGAGTTTTTTTTTTCATCCAGTTTATTTTTTCCAAAATGCAAAACATAGCTTATATTTAATAAGTAGTAAAGAAAAATTAATTTTATAAGCATATATCCCGAAGTAGTATAAAATGTTTTTTTATTATAATAAGAATTTCTTGTACATATTATATTTATAAAATTAAAACATTTATAATATCACCGTAAAACATTATCTGGTTTTGTGAATTACGGCCTACCTTCATTTAAACTTTTTTTATCGATATTTTCTTTTTCTTCCTGTACCTGATCGTCATTTTCAGTATGCCTTTTTTTTTTTGTTTTAATCCATTTTTTAAAAATTAATTTAGGACATTTTTATTTAATTACCATTTTCCTATGCCGTATAATGTTTGTTAATTTACATTTACACATTGACTGCTCTCGTGATTAATTTACAAATATACAAATATGCTCATATCTCTAACAGATTAAATGAAATGTTCATAACATGTATGTAGGCGGTTTGAACTCCATAAACTTTAATAGGTATGTATGCGATATAAACTCTAACATATATGCATGTAATATAAATTCTGAAAGGTGGTTCGCAATATAAACTCAACAAACTCTAATAAATGAGCATGCGACATCAACTCAGTTAACTTTAATAGGTATGTTTACGATATAAACTATAATAGATATTTATGCAGCATGAACTCTTATAGTTATCTACGCAATGTAAACTCTAATTGATACGTATGTGATATAAGCTCTAATAGGTCGTATACAATACAAACTCTAATAGGTATATATGCGCTATAAATTCAGTTATCGTTAATAGGTGTTTGAATGCAATATAAACTATAAAAGGTATGTATACAATATAAATTCTAATAGACATGAATACTATATATATATTATAATAGGTATGTGATATAAACTCTAGTAGGCATGTATGCTATATAAACTGTAAAATTATATTGTTACATTATTATTAACTTATTTTTTGCTTTTTTTCTTTCCTAAAATTCTTCTTTACAAAAACTATACCATACTTTTTTATATGAAAACTTTTTTCATTGCAAGTTGTTATGTTACGTTCTGTCCCAATAAAGGACAATAAATAATTTCATGTATGCAATATTAACATACCAAAAATGGAAAATAGATTTTTATACATTTTTAACAATGATGATTAGTGTTAATATTGATATATTAGTTTCTACCAAAAATAAATGTTGTGATAACTGCTCAAAAATAAATTTCTGGAACAAAGTTGCATGTTCTAAACTGAAATGATTCAAATGAATCCATGACAAGAAATAAAACCAGGGGTTAACTGTTTCGTATAAACGCTCATGGGTGTATTTTAATAGTTATGTACACAATTTTTGAATATTACAATTAAAATAATATAAAAATTATTTACAATTATAGCAGCAAGATTCGGATATATATTGTTTAAGTGGGCATCATAAATATAGAATAGATGGACCTTACAGTAATTGCTTATTTTGATGATTGGCAGATAGCAGTAACCATCAGGATAACATTTTATTTATAGAAAAAAATATTTTAATGATAAAAAAATCAAGATTTATATTTTCACACTCGAAAATATTATCAAAATAAAAAACAAAACAAAAGTTCAGTCCAATGAATTCAGCACCTTTAATAACATTAAAATTCATGAGAATTACATAGAGAAGATTTAAACACTTCCCACCACTTTGCGCCGCTAGATGAGAGGTAAGACTTCAGCACAATAACACATGATTTTATTTACTTATTTTTAGAAACTTAATGAATTATATTTTTGTGTATTGTTTATACAATAAATACCAGCTCTCTATAGAAAGCAGAGGTTGCTATGTTATTACTGATTTCATACAAGTCGGGCTCAATATTGACTTTTGAAGTTAGATATGATATTTTCCATTCATGAGTTTTAGATGATATGAGGATGAGGATAAAATGACGGGTCATCAAGTGAGTGTATGTATTGGCTTTGATTTGAAAAATCTATGGAATTATTTTCCTTTTACTAACATATTTTGATTTATTTGTTTAAACCAAATGCAAATAAAAAAAGAGAAAAAGTGCAAAAAGATAGTAATAATGGGTAAGAAGAAAATCGTACCAACGTTTCGGCTGAAGTTTCTAGCCTTCATCAGGGCTAAGAACAGAACAATATAACAACCAATGAATATAGAAAAAAAAGAAATATAAACAGAATGACATAAAGTGAATAATTTTACAGAATGGAATTAATAAAATAAAGTGATGAGAGAAGTGGAAAATAAAATGTTTACATAGGTAATTGAATAAGTAGTTAAAATAACACAATTAAGGAAATCAAATAAAAATGAGGTTATACAATGGAATGAAATATGAATATATTAGTTATTAATCATTTGAAAATTAAAATATGGAAAGAAAAAGAAAATTGAGGGAAATATATGTAACCATAATAATTGATAAAGAGAAAAAATGTAAGTAAAGTTTAAAAAAAGAAATGAATAGAAAAAAATATTTTGAAAACAACAATAATAATATATGTTGAATATATCTAATGACGTGGGTAAGGAAAATTGAGAAAAGAAGGGGCGGTAAAATAAAGAAATAAAAAAATATATATATATGTACAAGGATGACGAAATACCGTAAGATGACAAAGTGCCATGAGTATTTAACAACAGTTAAAAAGAGGAAACGTATATAAGAGGGTGGCGACAAATGTGTTAGAAAAGGTTTAACAAGTGAAATAATACGTTACAATGTAAGGGGAAAAATAAAATGAATAAATAAAATAAGTTATATCAACTTATTTGTGTTTTATTTTGCCCGCTCCCCAAACAACTTCTCGTATAGATAAAATTTAAATGCCGATTAAAGTTAACTAAGTTATATGGTATTATTAAGTTTTCATCAGACAGATCCCATGAATACCATCTTCCTCGTTTCAATTCCTTTATTTAAAAATCATTTTTAAATGACAACCTTTTCTGGCAATCGATCCAACCCCACTAGGGGACCCCACTATACGCTATCGTTATAGTCTTCTATTTGACTTATTTATGTTACATTAGTATCTCTCCTTACTTAATCTAAAATTGAAATTCTGATAGTGCAAAATATAGTCTAATTGGTTAAAATTTGAACTAAAATATTTAAAGATAGGAGATGTCCCCAAACATCGTGATTTAGGTATGATTTATAAATAAAAAAATTGAACAAGAAACATAATTTTCACTACACCTAACTAAATAATATTGAAAATCTTTCAGTCGTTTAAACTTGAATTATAAAATTTATAAATTTTCAATTTTATCTTATTGTAATTTAATAACTGTGAAAAATAATTAGATTTGAAGCATTGAGATGTCAATTCTGAGAGGTGTGGTATAGAAAAACAAAACATTGGTGGTTTATCACCAAATAACGCTCCTAATAATCAAATATGATAATAATATAAAATATAGATAAATTATTAGCAGTCCTCAGCAAAGCAAATTTCTTATCTCCGCGCTTGCGTTTTTGACCACGTTCATTACAGCTACTAGGCTTAGGAACAGCTGACAATGCAGTAAGCAAAAAAAAGAGGGTATGATAAATTGCTTAAGGCCTAAGCAGAAGCCCCTTCCGAACGGTTTGCCGTAATGTGCGGGCACCATCTTGTTCCCATAACGTTTCATTTCCTCTTCATAGAACCAACACTTGATCATACGGCTCTGGACATTATAGGCTTCACCCCTGGTATATTGAAGTTCCGATGTACAGCATATGTTTGTTCGAATTTAGCATCTCCGATTACTGTCTGCTGACCACGCTGTCAATCAAAAGTCTGCGCGTGGCTCTCTGTTCTGAATTTGAGGTAGTAAAAACAAAAATCAATACGATTAATAATGATTTAATTAAACATTAACCTTGTTCCTCAAGGTAGTATCCTCGGTCCCAACCTCTACACCGTCTATGCAGCTGACATCCCAACAACTCCTAACACTATCCTTACCACGTATGCTGATGACACAAGTCTACTCACAGTTAGTAATAACATATGAACAAATTTACTTGTTGTATTTTTTATACAGTTGTAAATATCAATAAATAAATAAAAACATTAACCTACATGGAGAGGCTCTTGAATGTTGTATTGTTACAAATCAAAACGGATCTAATTATACGATTGGTAATCTCTATAAATATATAAAAGAGAGCTGTCGAATCTTTTTCCTCGATAGACTTTGTTATTATTAATGAAACCCCCGAATTCTCGAGTAGAAAAAAGTTATGAACACATTTAAGCGTTTTTGGTTTGTAGCTCAGAAAGTATAAGTTTATTTCACGGTTATTTTACAGCAATAGATTCGTCCCTTTCCGAGCAATAAGGAAAAATATCACTGATTCCATTAAGTTATATTATATTTACAAAAAAGTATAACAGTGACTATTGTTCATATAATCGCTTATAACTCCTCTTCATTTCATCCAATTCCTACGATAATATAACCGTTGTAGAACTGAGTGAGGGTTGTTATTTAAAAACTATTTATAATTTATGTAGTGTATATATGACAATACTATAAATAATCAAATTGTCTAAAAGAATAAGAAAAAAAAAACTCGGACCAGTATTATCATACAGCGAAGTTAGTTGTTAGCATTTTACCACACTTGCATATATCTGTCGTTCTGACCAACAGAACAAATTTCATTTCGTTCGCATATATTTGTTTAATTTATGTTACTAAATCCTAATAATAAAGAATACATTAATGTTTAATTTTAACTAAATACAATAATTTATAACAAACTATCAGTTGTGTTCATTAAATCTATATACATTCTCAAACATAGTTATTTTGAAGCATTACCGGGTCAGCTAGTATTAAAATTAAAATATATGAGAAGATGGTTGGGGGGTGTGGTCAAAATATAACACAAATAAGTTGAAATAACTTATTTAATAGTGCCAACGTTTTGGACAGAATTTCTAGCCTTCATCAGGGCTAAAAACAAAGAAGAAACAACTAATGAATACAAAAAAAGTAAAAAATAAAATATAAACAGAATGACATACAGTAAATAATTTATTATTTAATTATTAATTAAATTTAATTATTATTTACTCTATGTCGTTATGTTTATATTTTATTTTTTGTATTCATTGGTTGTTATCTTATTCTTTGTTCTTACTTGATGAAGGCTAGAAATTCTGGCCGAAACGTTGGCACTAATAAATAAGTTATTTCAACTTATTTGTGTTATATTCTTACCGCACCCCCCAAACATTTTCTCCTCATATAACTTATCCACGGTCAGCTATCTCTCATCATAATAAAATTAAAATGAATTAAATATTATTTAAAATCAATGACATTATTTTTAAAAACAAACTAACTGAATGAAACTGTTTACTACACTGAAACCTCCATCGTTCTTTTTATTCATCACTTTCACTTACCTATATATGGAATATATAGTAGGGGAGAGTATTGTTATTTAATTTTTTAATTATTTAAAAATTATGAATTTCAGTTTTCGATGGAAATACACTTTTTTCAGTTTCACTTAGTCCTAATAATCAAATCTTACAAAATGGTCTCTGTGTGAACAGCCTAGCTCCAAAAAAATTATTATTATTTTATTATTGTTATTATGTTCAAACGTACGTAACGTACTTTAGCCGTCAATCCCCACTCCTTGTCTATAGTTCACTTTCGCTCTGACTTCGATTATGAAAGGTATGTTTTCTGTCCTTTATATTATCTTTCTTCATTCTTAATTTTATTCTTATCCATTTTTTAGTACTCTATTTTATATTTTTTCCTTTTATCTGTTATTATTTCCGTTTTCATTAATTTTCTATAACATTTTATCATTTTTATTTACTTTTTACGTTTCCTTGAACATCTTTTTAATTTTTCATTTACTGTTCATTCATGTTTACATTATATAAATGTTTGTATCTTTTTTAGCCCTGATGAAGTCCTACAACGTGGGGCGAAACGTTGGCTCAATATAGTTGGCTCAGTTTAATCACTATTTGAGTTTTTATTTGATCACGCCTCGACTATCCTCCTTTGATTAAAAAAAAAAGAAAAGTTGTACAAAACTTAAATTACATATTTAGCGCACGTGTAAGCCTCGTAAGTTACAGTAATTTATTCGATAAAATATACTAACTGCAAATGCCACTTTAGAGAATCCATTTTGTATTTTTATTGGATATTCTCGACAAAAGCTCTAATTATTTTGAATAAATTCTATAAAACTATGCACAATCAGTTGATCTGAAATACCACATAGGCCTTATTCTAATTTAAATATTCTCACAGGGCTTAAACGGCGAATATTTAAAAAAAAAAATCTTGATCTAAAGTACCTTCAATTTTGATAATATGGAACAAATAACATGGAACCCGTATTAAGAAATAAATAAATACAAAATGCTTAGTAATTTTATATATAATTAAATTAGAAAAAAAAATAGATTCAGGAGTTCAAAAAATCGGGACCGATCTCCTCCAATCGGATTAGTGCAAACGACTTCGTTTTTTTTTCTTAAACTGATGCATTCTTGACAGGAACAAAATTATTTGCACCACAAGAAACCTTAGAAATGTTTTAGGTAGCTTTATTTATTTGAAAAGTTTAACTATCTCTCATTATTGATAGTAATAAACAATGGATAGATATAAAATATGAAATAATTTTAATGATCAACTGAAGAAGGAAAGATATGTTTTCCTACCTCCATGGTTGATAGACCTTTTTACTTCTTTACCAGTTCTTTTACTCCTCTTATTCCTATCATGTTCTACTTGAAAGAATGGATCAAAACCAACTTAAAGTACCAAATGTAAAGGCGCTACACGTAGCAAAATAATAAGTCATACCTAACAAAGGTCGTGAACAAGAAACACTCAGTATTTAGATTCAAAGCGATTCCTACAGCCATTTCCATGTACAATAAAATTCTCAACTCACAAACATGGAAAGGTCAACAAATCAAAACTACTGAATGAATATAATGCACTGACATTTTGAAATATTGCCCATCAAATAGCGATTTCGCTACACAAAGAGGATTTGCAAAGAACATAACAGGAAAGCCGTTAAAAAGAATAATTCTGTGTTTAGCGGCCAAAGAGCTACATAGGATTAACAACTAAACGAGAAAGGGGGCAATGGTTGCTAAAAATGAACACAGTTTCCCCTTTTCCTTCTGTTCAGTTTACAGTTGTCCGTGTATACAGAACTGTTAAAATGAAAATAAACCCGCAGGAAGAATTAGTAGTGTTGAGGGGGGAGGAGCTTCTAGGAATAGTCTAGGTCCTCCTAGTTCCAGGATGTCTTCATTTGGCTACCAATAGCTTTCATTTCCTTACCAAAGCAGTTCTTTGTAACCTGGGACAGTATATGTTTTACATGTTGTGTATCTTTAAATAATTTGTAACATTATAATTGTTATTCCTTTCTTAACATTATTTGTATCATATCAATATGTTTAACGGAAGTAATTGTAAACTGATTTGTTTCCATGAATTAACTCTTTAGATGATATTTAAGGCCAATGCTCAACAGTATGTGAAAAAAACACATCTGTCGGCCATAATTTTAGAATGAATTTATGTTAGATACTCATTTCAAGCAGAATATAAGAATCTGATATTCCAGAATTCGCAAATCTATGCTAGGAAGTACCATTTTGAAATTTTAAATTAAAAAATCCGAAAATTTTCTCTTGAACAAAAATTTTATCTTCTGTTCATCTTACCTATAACTTGTTCATCTTATGTCCAATATGATTTAACATTTGTACATCATTTTGACTTCTATAAGCCTGCCTATTTTGAAGATTGTCAGAGTCCATTAAGCGCTAAAAATTATTTTATAAATAAAGTTCATGAAATAACCTAGATTTTCTGTTTGAATTTGAATTTCTTGGGGTGTCCAATAGATGTCTGGTATCTAAGGGACAATCATTGATGGTCATGTGTAGGGGGTTAGTAACAGGTTCTCATACTGGCATTTCATCCTGTAGACATTATTACTGATTTCCTCATTAATTGCAACTGAGACTGGCCGCAATGAGATTTACTGATACAAAGGTCTTCGTTGTTAATAGTGAATTCATTTCTACTGTGTCACCAACAGTTTACCTGGTAGTAAATAGATATCACATCCAAAGGGCTATTTTCATTTAGCAGATCATTTATTTTATTCAAGTTCACTTCAATTTTTATTTCACAGAAAGCCATAGTTTTATTTTACGTTTTCAATAAAGAAGTGTATTTTATTTAACATGTATTTGTTTTTAACTGGAAACCTTCTTAGTAGATATTATTTTAACAGATAATAAATAACATTTTCAATATACACATTTTGACCTAGACATAAAAATCTAAGGTATATCACAGATCTGTGGCTGCTGGACCAACCTCTTTGTTGATTGCTATTAGGTCTATTGAAAATCACAATCCAACTTTAAAAATAAATCTTTCCAATTTTAATGGTTCGCCATTTAGATTTTTGGGGGGGGGGGTTAATGCCTGTGAGTGAGTGAATAATATACAAATTCTAAATTGAAAATACTTAACAATAATTAAAAATTTGTTGCTCTACAAGTTTTATTAAAATATTTGTGATTTAGACGTTTTATAGTGACTATATTGAATTTCTATAATGAAATCATTATTTTTGTACCACCTATTCTGACCATATTCATGTTAGACATTCATTTCACGTATAATTTAACTTTCTTTAATTAATTGTAGAATATAGTTTTATTTGGATGTATCATCGAAAAGTAAAATGGTGAGAAATGAAAAAAAAATTCATAAATTTGGGGGTTTCCGGCACCACCTACCTGGCCATGGTCTGTAACATAGAAGCTGTTAAACTTAAGATTATAATATCTGAGGTCAAATAAGCATAAAAAAAAAAAAATTATGTTTCAACTGGATTTCCAAGTTAACTGGCCAATGTGTGGTTAATGTATTTATATTAAACAGTAACAAGTTATTGCATTACTAATAAGTAAACTAGTTGCTATGACTAAATATACTGCTATCTTTCAACAGCAAACATACACAAAGTAAAATTATATTAATAACTTCTATATTATCAGAATGCTACAAAGCCATTGAGCAGAATTTGGCTAAAATCTGCCAACCATTAAAAACATCAATTTAAGATCAATGAAAATAAATGTATTCATGTAAAATTGAAGGGTTTAAGACTATAATATCAAGTGAAATTATGATAATTGTTCTGAAGAATAGTTACAAAAAGTTTGAAACTCTTATTTAGTGTTTTATACAGGTTATATTACATAATATTGTAGGTAAAGGTGTTGTTATTTTAGTGTTAGACAAACAAACACAATACTCAGCTTTCTAAAGAAACAAATAAGAATAAGAATGATTTTGATCACAAAAAGCAAAAGATCTATATTTTTGAAGAAAATCAAAAATCATTAGGCTCACAACCAAAGGATGGTATAACAATTGGATAGGACCAAAGACTATTTTCCATGAACCTAAATTTTTTAACTTTATTTTTTCTTCAGACATGTAAATGGAGAATGACTCAAATATACTTCTTTGATTATTGTGAAAAATTTGTGCTTTTATTAACATTGCTCTCTTTCAAAGTATCTTATTCATCAAATAGAAGGAATCTATTCAGGTACTAAAAACAATAAAGTTATTACAAAGGAAATGGTGGACTCAAGTACATTCCTCTCATCATATTTGCAAAAAACATAATTGTTAGTAATAAATATATATGAAAGTAAATAACAATACAAAGTCAATTGTTAATTTATAGTTGAGGGATGACAAATGAACTATAAGGTTAACAGCATCCCTATTAAGGAAACCCAATATTGCCATCCAATTAGCTCTGTCAAACCCATTCACTAAGACCTAATTTCATTTTATCTTCATATTAGCATGTAAGCTTACCTTTCAGCTGAACATTTTGGATTCAAATCATGCATTTTCAGGTAGAATATATTAGAACTTAAACACACATTTGAAGAACCAAAAACTTTTTCATACTTTAGCATTTTTTAAATCTTTACAAGAATTAGGTTACTGCTAAAGTATCTATCTATGTTGACTATATTAATATCACAATACAATGGTTATTATATATATATAACTAGTTTATACTTTTTTTTTTTTAATCAAAACTATTATTCATTACAACTTTCCATAATCAGTTTATATTTTTCTTTTTTATATTATATCCTTTTATGTATTGTGAATGTTGAATAATAATGAATGAAAGAAAAAATAATTACACTTAAGAAACATGTATATGAAATTTATTTATTTGTTGATACCAACATAAATTAAGGGAAAATAGAGCACAGAATATCATAAAATCAGAACTAGAAGTTTCTTATAGGATTTAAAAAGAAAGGAGGAGGGGGGGGGAGTCAGAAACTGAAGATTAGGATACAAATTTAGGACACTGATACATATTTTTATAAACAATAAATAAATTGAGTTAGTCATAAAATCTTAACAGTTTCTACTATTGTACATAATTAACCAGTATTTGAAAGAAAAAAAGTTAATATATAATTTTCATATCAGACAGTAGTCTTAAAATTTCCCCCCCAAGAAATGAGTAATAATCTTTAAATAATGACTGTAAATAAAAATATTCTATGATGAAAATCTGTTTCATCAAAACCTACCAAAATTTAAATGAAGTAAAGTTATTAAATAATTTATAAAACATAATATATTAAAACTTTTATGGTGGCTTTAAAGTAAAATGCTTGTAGCTTAGCTTTTTCATTCAATTTAATAATTGTTTCTTAGATTTTTAATTCAAAAGTATATATACATCAGGAATTGCCCTATAATATTTTTACTGGTAATTATTAAATGTTAAGTATTTTATAAAAATAGTTCTGTTCTACAAAGCTCACTTAAAATTAAATTAAACGTATACAACTCTCTGGTATCTGATAATAGTACTTTGATCTCGGGCCTTCAGCTTTGGGTTGGAGCTGGATACACCTTTTTCTTGAGTGTCTTTCACTCCTGCTTTGTGGAAGGAAATGGAAAATTACGACTTTTACCTATTAATAATATTAGTTCCTCTGTCCTTCCCCTATCATATAAATAAATGTTTGATAATTATTGGCTGTGAAAGCTTATGCTGATTTAGCAATTTTTACTTAATGTAAGGATACCAAAGTATAGGGTCCCAAATGAAACATAGCTTAGTACACGGAGGTATATGAAACAATAAATACAGCTAAGATATGTCGTATATATAAAAAATAATTATTTTTAACATCAAACTTCTAAGATTTTAAACAAATCATTTTATTACAGTTGAAGAGATATAATGCATATTCATTTCAATATAATTCAAATTATAGGTAAATGACAAGTGTACTAACACATAGTAATTCAATTATAAATATTTTTTGTTTCGTTTTTTGGGGAGGGGAGGAGCTTTATCTCAATTATAAAATAAAAAACAGTTGATCAAATTTTAGCCTGAAAAAATTGTTATGTAGTAATATTGTGTTTTAGTAAGATATGTAGATGTTATAATATATAATATAAATGTTTGTTTATATTTATATATAAGAAGATGGTCAGGGTTGCGGTCAAAAGAGAAACAAAAATAGTTTACAACTATTTATTTTCTGACGTTTCGCCCCACTTTGCAGGGCTTCATCAGGGCTAATAAGATACAAAAAAAAAACTTGTTTGTTTACATTATTTTATTTTTTTATAAAAGGTTGTTATGTTTATAAAAAAGGTTTAAATGATTGCTTATAAATTTAATTTATGATTCTACTCAAAACTGCAACTTGATATTTTTAATTATTTTTTTCAATGAAATAAATTAAATAATACATCACCAAGAAACATCTATAAGATCTTTTTTTTAAAACATAATAGTTTGTTTTTTGAAAAGGCATACAATTATAGGAAAAATAGATAGTGTTTACTGTTTGTCTCTTAAACACCATGCGCCCATGGCTTATACCTTAAGCATCTAACCCTTGGAAGATTAATTTACAACATAACAAACCATGCATGCCAGCCACATCTCATTTTGATAATTTAACATACCCATTTGGAATTCATATCTGTTTTTCTGAAATGGTATTACAAATACTTGAATATAATTTCATCATTATAAAAGTAAGATGGACCAGGATAGGTTAAAATAACTCAAATAGTAAATGAACTATTTATTATGAGCCAATATTTTGCTCCCACTTTGCAGGGCTGTATCAGGGCTAAAAAAAATATAAACAATAAAAATTTGTAATAGAGTAAGAGAATAAGATATCATGAAACGAAAGTAAACTGAAGTGTAGCTAAAAATAATGTGAAAAAATTATATAAAAATGAATAAAGTAAATTAAAGAAAATAATAATAAGATGTACAGTGAAAAGTATAAATAGTCTAGAAATACAAAGAAGTATTAGGCACATACTGTAATTGGAAATAGTAACGAATAAAAAAATTAGATCCCCCCAGGCTTTTTTCAAGCACAAAATAATGCAAGACTCACTGACAACCTCCCCCCTGCCATTTGTGAGGCCCGTTAGTCAATGGGTGGCACTCACAAAAAATAGGTGTGGGAATGGGGAAAAACCACATCAAGAAACGCGGGGTGTATTAGAAAATACATCGTGCGAGGACTCAGGCGTCCATGGTCTGTTGCCCATTAAATAATAATAATAATAATTATCATTCTTTTGGTTATGGAAATTGCTAATACAGACATTTTATTCGAGATAGAGCATAACAATATAATTAATAATTTGGTAAAATTCATTGGTGTAGGTTTCATTTATTAGTTTTACTAAATTAGATTAAATTTAATAAATTAAAGAGACTAGCTCAGAATTTAGATTTTTTTTCTTTTTAAATATTTTGAATACTTTTTGTTCCAAAATGGTTACTGTTCAGAAATTTTCAAAGTCAATTTCACGGCCATTGATGAAGATAGAGGAAAAATATAGTGTCTTGGAATCATTTTAAAAAATAAATAAAAGTTCTAATTCTTCTGCTTAAAACCCTTTAACTCACTGCAAATAAAGTAAATGTTATTTGATATTACCCTAAAAAAAAATAATCTAAATCAGCAATAGGCAAAGATTTATAAAAGTATAACCATGTTTTCAAAGGTATTGGGGCCATTTCACATGTAAACTAGTTCACTTTTCTAGTAGTTTTTGGAATAACTAAAAAACCATACACTTTTCTAAACATTTATTCTAGATAATTAAGTCTCTAACAAAGGTCTTGATTAGGCCAATATTAGGGAAGACACATAAAACTTTTGTACTTGACTTTGCATCCAAAGTGGTAAGGAAAGTCATTTACTCTTATTTACTTATAATTATTTGATTTTTTACTAATATAATAAAGTAATTAATCCAAATAATAGGCCATAGTGTAATAATTTGCAGCTTTTTAATGTTATATGAAATTAAAATAGCTAGTAACAATCAATATAGAAATTCTTTGACAATGATCTTATTTTTTTCAGGTTTCTCTCTCAACTAACCAATATTTGGATTCTACGGTAAGAAATAGCTGTGGATCCTAAATTAAAGTAAACTAAATACAATGCCAGGAGTTTAGATTTTAATGATCATAATTAACCATAAACTCTAACATGCATCAAAAACAAAAATAAAGGTTTAATAAATAGTTACATCAATGTATGTCATAATTATTTTAATTTTTGTACATGAGACTTTTAAATTGTTTATAAAACAATTGCATAATTATTATATTCTTATCTAGCTACATATACATATATAAACTATTTTAAATAGAATACAATTATTTACAAATATGGACTTAATTTATACAATTCAATTATCTTATCTTTGTTCTAGATCCCCACTATATAATCACACATTAAAATATTTTTGGATGTCAATAATTAACAATCACATATGCTGTACAAATTAAAATAATAATATACAATAATACTGTGAGACTGTAATCAGGATTACAGTACTTTAGAAAATTATCTAGGCATAACAAAAACAGATACACAAATTGTACTAAAATAATAATAATAATAAAAACAAAACAATAAAATTAAATATATGGGATCTAGAAGAAAAAAAAAAAAGAGTCTAAAACATGTGTTATGCTTTAGGTGCAGCCTCAAGTAGCCATTGTTCCTTATTCCTTCGGACACCTTCAGCCAAAGGATTCAGTGCATCTGAAAGCTCAGCAAATGCCTAAAAAATTAAATCTATTAATAGACACAGAAATGGGTTACAGCCTAAAATATGTCTCATAATTATTAACTTATCATTAATATACAAATAAAAACAAAAAGACATATACTATTAATATTATGTTAGTCACTTCCCTTTTAACCATATTAATAACAGATATTTCATTGCAAAAAACAATACATAAGATTTCATTATAACTGCAGTACTTATGCATTAGTATGATGTTAAATTGCAGAGGAAACCTAAGACAATAAAGAAATCGAACAGGCAGGAGAAAATCATGGAATGCCAGGGCTTTCACATAGTAAGGTTTTAGCAATTGGAACATTAATCAAACGGGCACAGAAACAAGAAGGAATTGACTAGCCAAATATATTACAGCCTTGAGTTTGAGAGATGAGGCAGCTAAAACCAGACAAGGTAAGTTAAAACAACTCAAAATGTGTTATTATTGACCTTAAATAGAATAATACTGGTTTATATTATTATCTTTTATAAACATTTTTCAAGTTAAAAAAAATTATACATTTTAATATTATAATGGTTCAATGCTTAAATAAAAATATATTATTTATTCCTGTGTTATTATTTGCTTTTTAATTCCAATTTTATTCTTGGTATGAGTCAATTATTTCAGTATCTATTCTAGCAATGGCATTCATTAGGGAAAAAATTGACCCTGTATTGTACTTTTCGAATCATTAACAAGAAAACACAAGATAAAAGATATAGTATTAATTTAATGGACATTACCTCATAAATAGGAAGACAGATGGAGTCAATAAAGTTGACTTGCATCATTGGTAACTGATCTTCTTTTTCTCTATTCATTATGTCCTAGAAAAAAAATTAACATAGTACTTCAGTTATATTTGTTGGTTAATAAATAACACTAGATTCGAGAGAAAAGGTTTTTTATTACTCATAAACTCTTCTCATTATAGTTCATTCACACAAGGTACAAGCACAATATGGTGGGGAAAAACATACATATATTTCTTAATAAATTTAGGATTACAATATTAACACCCCCCATAATTCTAAATTTTGAAACACAATTAAAGTCAAACAACCAAAAAATCTAAAACATTAAACCTATATTTTCAACATTAACTTTATCCTTAAGACCACTCAATGGCTTAGTTAAGAAATCCGCAATGTTTTTATCAGAAGCAATATACTCTATACAATCTATACATCATTATTTTTTATATGTTCTCTAATAAAATGATGCCTAACATCTGTATGTTTAGATCGATCATTATAGAATAATATAAAATCATCAACATAGATTGCTATTATTTATTATGCCTCATAATGTAAACGCAGGGATCTGCTTTCGACTATAGAAAACCAATATCTATTAGTTTATCATGAAGGTTTTTGTTACAACAACGCCCACTCTGTTTGAGTCCATAGATGGATATTTTGAGTCTCCATACTTTCTCTTTTTCGGCCTCTTTAAGGAACTCAGATGGTGGTATTGCATAAATTTCCTCCTCTACTTTGCCATGTAAGTATGCTGGCGTCACACGTGATGATTGCACACCCCTATCTTTATTAAAGGGTTCTCTGTTTTGTTTCCCTTTGATACAAGCTAAACAATCACTGTCACCATTATCACTGAAATCCATTCCAATAGCAGAACTCTTGAATTTATTCATATAATATCTATTTAAGTGCCCTAATCTTTGATGTCACAGATCATGAGGCAATTTTTTCACCTGTTTAATTTCATTAGAGTTTTCCACTACATTTACAGCCTGGGGCTTTCTTATTTTATAAACTCCTCCTTCATTGTAAGCAGTCATCAGCTCATTTCCGATTATGTTACATTTCTGATAAATTTTACACTTGTCACGGTCAAAAACAACTTTATAACCTTTCTCTGTCATTTTACTGACTGATAACAAGTTAGTCGCCAGCTGTGGAACATACAACACATCCGAAACATTAATATCTCTATTAAGATTAACTAATCCAACAGCTTCTGATATGATTTTTTCATTGTTAGCTACTGAAATCTCTTGCTTGTTTTCACTACAGTCACTTAACCAATGTTTGTTCTTGGTCATATGTGAGGTTGCACCAGAATCAATTATCCAATAGTTGGAGTCTGATATCACTGATGATAAGGCAGTTAGTAAAGTCGATTTATTATTGTTTACATTCTTTTTCACAGAACCTTTTTTTCTACACTCATTTGACTTATGTCCCTTTTTCTTGCAATTAAAACAAATTAAACCTTCTCGACAATTCACAGAAATGTGACCCGGTTTTTAACAATTATAGCAACTCACTGTAGGTCGATCACTTTTCTTGGATTTTGTGACCAAACCCAATTCTTCTCCTGATTCCTCCTTAGAGGATTTTTAAATAAGCACTTATCTAATATAATCTGATGTAGTTTTGACACCTGTGCTCTCCATAGCCATTATCATAGGCTCATACTCCTCTGATAGTCCACTTAACATAACACCAATGAATTTGCCATCAAGGCCTGCTTCTATAGTTTCTAATTTTTGAGATAGTGACAAAATCTCATTTAAGTAGTCTTCCATGCTACTAAAATGGCTTAAATCAAAATGAAAAAGTTTTCTAAGAAGAGATAACCTTCTTGACAGGCCCTTGTCTTCATAAGTATTTTCTAGCTTTTCCCAGATTTCCTTAGCTGTCTTGCAACATTTTACAATAGAGTAAAGGGATTCATCAGTCAATAAACAAATTTTGGCTCTAGCCTTCGAATCCATCTTCTTATCTTCATCTTCTCCGGTGACATAACCCCACAAGTCCTCGGCAATCAAATACATCTCTATCGCGAATTTCGAAGAGTTGTAATTTTCCCTTCCGAGTAATTTTTTATGTTGAGGTGACCAACTAGAGCTGTTTTCCATGTTTTTCTTCGAATCCATAGCAAAAAAATAACCAATAGCAGTTAACACGTACTCAGCTCGATTTACACTACTTACTTCGATTACACACAACTCTAAAAAACACGAACTTTTATTGTCTCTCGAATGTCGTGGCCTGGGCCCATAACCAATGTTGGTTAATAAATAACACTAGATTCGAGAGACAAGGTTTTTTATTACTCATAAACTCTTCTCATTACAGTTCACTCACACAAGGTACAAGCACAATATGGCGGGGAAAAACATACATGGGCATATGAACATATGCCTTCTATATTTCTTAATAAATTTAGGATTACAATATTAACAATATTAAGAAAATGATAGCACAATATAAATTGAAAATTCACTGTGCATTGATAAAGAATATATTATGTTCATAAGAACAATGTCAAATAATTATATCTTAGATTACTATTTAAATTGATCCTGGAACTTTTTCAAAGAGAAGATCTACAAGAAGATGAATAAGAAATCAGAACTCTCAAGATCTAATATTTAGGTTTTTTTTTTTACAATAAATTAGTAAAAATGGCAAAAATTAAAATTTCAACAGTTTAAGGAGCTCAGCTAATGTATCGACAAATAATTTTAAGGCAAATGGCTGCTAGACCACATTGTGTTAGTGTAATTGATATTTTATTTCATTTAATTTATTAATAAATAATGTGCAATGTAAACTAAACAGAAATTTTGGTGGTAAAATACTAAAAAACACTTACAATCGGAGTTATGTTGAGTTCATGCCTCTCCAAATCTCCCTGCTCAAAGAATTCACTTGTGACCAATTCTGCTACCTAAAATAAACATAAAATTTAGAACAAAAACTAATAAAAGTTAGGTTAAAAATAAGTAAATGTGCTAAATGCTATAAAAAAGTAGCCAAGTTGCACCTAAAACAAAATTAGGCAGTGAGAAAGAGAGAAAAACTTTATCATAAAAGGAGTGTTGTCTAGGTATATAGCTTTCCTAAACACATGGCATACAATCATATCTAGTAAGACAATATTTTAAAACCTATACTAAATATACATTATAATTTAAATGAATTTATAACATCTTAATAATATAATTCTTCTTTTCTTATATTTTTGTTTTTGTAATTTATCTATGTTCAGTTAACCCTACTATATTTTATTAGTATTGAAAAAGTTCTATAACTATTAAATAATAAAAAGTTAATTAATTATTTCACACCTACTAACTGATACGATAAGTGTAAAAAAAAAAAAAATCATACCCTCTTTTCAATGTCCCATGGTTTGGTGATAGCAGCTAAATCACAAACGGTCATCATCATTGCACGGAGCAGCTCTCTTTCTTCCTCATTTTCCCAACTCCACTGTCCTTGGTTGACTAAAGCAAGAAAACTGCCACGCTTCCTAAAAGAAGCGTAATTAAAATTAAATGTAATGTAAAATTAAAATTTACACTCTAATACATTTTATTATGGCCCTGTGACAGTGATAACCAGTAAGTATAAAACATAGTAGACACAATAAAAATAAAAGATTTTATATTATAAAATTAAAAGATATAAAGTCGGTGACACAAAATGAAATTGCTAGGAACTAGGTAGGGTCTGTAAGGTGGCACTGAAAGTTTTAGCATGTTGGACTTGGCCAAAACTTTTGCAACAAATCCAAAACTTCAAAACTCTTTTTTCCTCAGTTCAGTGCCAAAGGAACAAACCACAAAAACTCGACAAAGAGTTAGTTCCTGCTGGACAGACACTGTCCACCTTTTGAAGGTCCGATTCCGCCCAGAGGTCAAAGATAATTGGTTTCTATACCATAACAATTTGCCTTCTCAAATGTTCCTAGCTTTCAGCAACTTCTTTTTGTTTCTCTCAATCAGAGAAACTTGAAAGGAAACCGATTTGACTTGGTTTCAGCAGTCCAAGTAACTTCGACAAGGTCTCTTTAATCCTTCTCCACAAAGAGTTACAGGAAGCTTAGATATAATAAAAAAATGTTGAATTGATGCCCGAGGGTCATATATTGAATACATTAAGTTTAATTTTTAAAAAAATATTAAAAAATCAAAATAAAATTATCTACCTGAAGTACACAGCTAAATCAGTTGAAAGAATTGCTTCTTCTAAAACTTTTATAACTTTTGAATAGTCATCAGGAGACAAGTTTGCCAAAATTTGATTTCCCTGTAAAAATAAATCTCGATTTAATAATTATCAAACATAGTTACATACCAATGAGATACAACCAATTTTTCAATTTCTTGTTTTCAGGTAGTATTATAATTAAATGATGCCCCACATGTTCTTAAAAAATGTCAAAGATATTGAAAAAATTAACATAAAGTTGATTAAGAAAAAATAATTAAATCAACAAAACAAAAGTATTAATTTGATTGAAAAAGGAATTGATAACATGAAATATTTTTACCTGACTGTTAAGAATCATAAGGCATTGGTCAAAGTGGTGGTGCTCCATTGTTGATGTTGAATAAAGCTGTGCAAGTGGTGATGATGCTCTAAAAATAAAATGAAGTTATTAAGTAAAATTTAATTGTAGCATACAAGTTTACATAGTATATGTAAATTTATAGATAGCATAAAGTTTTTTTTTTTTGTAGTCTTCCGTCAAAAGTAATTATTCAATTATAACATATCAAATTCAACATAAAACCAACTTTTCTTTATAAAATGATTTCAGTGAAATTTACTGATTTTTCACATTAGAATTATTCCATTGACTTAATAGTTAAGTAAAAAAATTGAAATATATGATAAAAATTACAATAGATTAATGGTGTGATAAACATTTTATAAAATTTAAAATAATTAACAGAATAGGTAAAAAAATTACTTTATTTGGAAGGAGTTGTTTGTTCCTCTATGGTCTAGATCATGGCACAAGCAAGCTATAATGAGAGCCAAGCATTCTATATCACCAAATATTTTCCACCATTGTGTAGCCTAAAAAATAAAAGAACAATAACGATTAATAAAATTCAGAAAATAAAACATTGAGAGAAAAAGAATAGGCACCTTGAGACAGTCAGGTTCATGACAAGAAATGTTAATTTAGTAGGGACACTAATAAATTATGAGTAAATTCAATAATAATTTGTGAGTAAGTTAACTAGATAAAAATTAACAATTATAAACAAGAACAGAACTATAATTTTGGAGTTTCAGAATCCTTCTACAATGTTAATCACAATTAAGATTAACTATGAGAACCCTTCAAGAATTAAAAATTATTTATTGGTTAATACTAAAGCCAAAACAACCCCTGATTTTTTTCAGAACCTTAATCTACTTTCTAAAAAACCGAGTGTTGTTTTACTGATGAAACCAGATTGTTAATAAATTACTTAAAAGATCTTCAATATATTTTTTAATTTATTTTTTTAAGAAACAAGCACAATAACCTAAAAAATAAAAAGCTTATTATGATGAAAAGTATTATTATACAACTTATAGGAAAAGTATTTATTTTAAATTAGTAAATAATACATAAAAGCAAAACCATTCAATTCTATTTCCCACATTTCCAACTAAGTTAGAAGGATGAAATTAAAAAAAAATAATCTGTATACAATAATCAGAAAAAGTAGCAATTTTTTATGCTGTTTTCCATTGAAAGGTGAAATCAGAATAGCTAACCTAAAAGACAATATTGTCTTTTGAAACTCTTACAAATCGAGAGTGATATCAGAAAGTTAGTATTGATAATTAGAAATTAGCATTAAATAAAATGTTATGAATAATCAGGGAGATATTCACCCTTTGATTTATTATTACATGCTCATATTATTTGAGGAGAAATCCTTTGTTGGCTGATAATATTATCATTCTCAATTACTATTAAATAATAATAAAACAAATAATTGTAGTAGAGCTGTACCATGAGAATGGAGAACATCATTTGAGCTACATTGAAAGCATGCCGCCAATTATGGTATGTTACATTTCTATAATTCTTCTTCACTGACAGCAACCACCGACAGAGGACTTCATAGTCAATACTGAACCTTTCAACAAAGTCCAGTTCTAGGAACATTCGGAGGCAGGCCTAAAAAGAAACAACTTTCAATTATTAGTTAGTAGATTGAAAATTATGAAACAAAACTCTCTTAACCATTTATACAGTCTTTAATATAATTCATAATAATTCTTTCAGTATACATTTCTACAGAAAACAAAAAGTAAGCAATTTCAGAAAAAGAAAAAATGGAAGTTACCGTCAATGTATCATCATCTGACATATGTAGATCATCAAACTTGAAGTCGTACAAACCAATACTTTGAGCTGATGGAACCCTCAAAGCCTATGAAAATAAAAAATAATAAGTCAGTATAATTGGCTTAATAAGCAAAACAAAAAAAAATACAAGTCTTTAATCTGGGATTTAATAGAACTAATTAAAAAAATAAAAATATCGAAGGATAGATTACAATAACCAGACAAGTCAAAAAATTGTAATTGTCTGGTTAATGTTGCCATATGGTTTGTATCCATTAGCAAAAACTTAGTTTTCCTTTGTGGCACTGAATAAAGCTGTGGAAAGACCAGTCCAAAAAATAGGTTCGTTTAATGTGTTTTTAATCAGACAATAGAGGTGATTGGCAAGTTTTTTATTTATCAAACCAAAAAAATGATCAACTAGGCTAGTTTACAGGAATATAAAAACCCGCCTTTTCCCCACCATTTTCTCATTTTCATTTCTATCAGTTCTATCACAATCTGTCATTCAATCAGATGCTTGTGAGGTTTCTGTGACTATTAATACTTCATGAAAAGAATTTTATTTCAGGGATATGAAGGAAAGTTTTTCATTGTCCCAGAACAATTCTTAGAGATTAAGTAGATAGAATGACTACTTTAATATTTAAAAAAAAAGGTATTTTAGGCAAAGAATGAATAATGTTTTCTTTCTATTACTTTATGACTAAGGACAGGACCTTAAGAGTTCCATGAAAATGGGAAAAAAATTTAATGTTTAAAACATCAATTGTACTTTGTTTTAATATGAATAAAGACAGCTGTCAACATCCACTATCGCAAAAGATAAAGAAACCCCCAACAGGGCCCTTGTAACCAAAGGTCAGACAGACAATAATTGTTTTTATTTCATTTTAGATACAATCCCAACCCAAGAAGTGATAATATTATGTTACAACTGTGAGGATTATAGTTGACATATAGTTTCCTTCTGATAAAAGTTTCTCAGTACTATCAAAATATAGATAACATACAGTACCCTAAATTAATTAATGATTAGCAGGTTTTAGTGTTTCCATTGCTACCAGAAAATATTCAATAGATTTATTAATATCAATCAATAGTATAAAATAAGAGAAAATTATCAATAATAAACAAGCTGGAATAATTTAAAATGAATCCTGGGCACAATAAAAAATACAAAAATTAACAGAAGATGCAGTACCCCTACTTTTAAATTACTTGTTTTGTGAAGTCATTAATTTATAAACAGCTTATTGTTATCCTTGTACTTACTCTTAACTTATAAGCATCATCTAATGTAGCTGTAGCGTGGTAAGACAAGACATCTAAGGTAACAGTTTGTTTAGCCATTGCAATCACAGCCTTTTCGTACCTGTTAATATTGAATAAATCTATTATTAGAATATATTGTTCTTATGTAGATGAATATATAAACATATTTGAGGATATTGTTTACGATTAAACCACAATGTTTTGAAATAAAAAATAATTCTTATATTGTGAAATATTGTCCTTTATGAATAACACAATTCTTAAAAAATAAATAGGTAACAAATAAAATATAAAGGAGGTTATAGGAGGAACCTGAAGAATTGAAAGAACAGGTGTTGTTCAAAGGCTAATGTATTCAACAGAGCTATCAAGAAAAACTTTTGTAGAATTTAAACTAAATAGTTCGAAACAATAATAAATATAAAATATAAGTAGATGGTCAGGGTTGCAGTCAAAAAAAGAAGAACAAATAGTTGTAAACTATTTAATCTTCTTTATTGACCGCAACCCTTACCATCTACTTATATTTTAAATCTTTACGGTCAACTATATATACATATATATAATAATAAATATAATTTAAGTTGATAGCTAACTTATAGTTTAATAATTTGAAATATATTCTACATACAATAAATATTTTAAATAAAATCTAAAAATAATATATTACAAAGATTGACTCACATGTGCGTATTATGGATTCCCATTCCACAAAATATGGCAAAGGCTTCAACAAAGTTCTCATCATTTTTCGAAAATGGTAAGTCATCAAATTTATTAATGAGCTGTTCAAATAAAAATAATGCAACTTAATTAAGAAAATGAAAATAATTAAATATTTAGAAGCACAAATCAATAAAGTTATAAGTTAACTGACCTGTATAACTCCAATAATATCCCCTAATGAATTTTTGATTGGCATACAGAGGATTGTCTTGTGCCTGAATCCTGTACCTTCATCCACCCCTTTATCAAACCTACTGTCCTCATAAGCTTCATCGATGTTAATCGTCTGCATAAAACAACATTAAGTTAATCATGATATATAATATGGGAGTAAATAAATAATTAATGAAACATCAATATTCTTAAACTACCGAGTTAAACACAAATGTATAGCACTACCTCACCAGTTGTAGCTACAAGACCAGTGATCCCGATGTTAATTGGAAAACGGCTCTCAAAAGGGCTGAAACAGAAATAATTATGGAATTAGTTATACTTAGTCAAATAATTGTTTATAATATTAAATATAAGAAAGATAAAATGAAATATCAAAAGCAAAAAAGTAAACAGCTTTAAGCACAAATAAATAAAATGTAGTTCTATGTTATGTTTAAGCAAAAAAAAATATTATAATTTATTTTAATCATAATTTTTTTTTATAACTAAAAAAGCTTTCAATATGTGTAAAAATTAAGATTATAAATGGTATTTACAGGATAGAATGTCACAATACATCTTCTGTTAACATATATGTTTACAAAAATTGTTTACGATACATTCAAGTTTTTTTAAACAAGAAAATGTTTAATCAATCTGTTCCTAAATGCTAACATTTTGTAGTATATAAATCACACTAAAAATGTTGGAAAATAGTGACATCGCTATGCCTGTCTGTCAAGCAGAGGATTCTTTGAATAGCCATTATAAGATATCTGCTTGTCAGACTAATCATCCATCATGAGATGATACATTAATAATTTTTAAAATTATATTTCATTCTTCTAGGGACTGTAACATACAAAAAATCAGGAGCAGAGGAGATCAGTGAGTAAGATACTGTCCTATACTCAGGCCCACGTTTAAGTCAAACAGTGGCAAATAATTATTTATTATTGTGTTATATCAGCTGTGAACTGACCCTGGGGTCCGACCTTGGGAGGAACTCTCTATAAAGTGACAATCTTTACCCTTAAAATGGAAATTTGAACATTATAGCATTACAAAAATTGCCAATCCACTTCTGTAGATAACTTGATACTCAGCCTGGATTTAAAACACAT
Organism: Halyomorpha halys; assembly: GCF_000696795.3. Taxonomy (NCBI): domain Eukaryota; kingdom Metazoa; phylum Arthropoda; class Insecta; order Hemiptera; family Pentatomidae; genus Halyomorpha; species Halyomorpha halys. The sequence goes on along the minus strand of NW_027107309.1, from coordinate 959,342 downwards.
GGTGAAACTTCGAAGTTACAAGTGATCTGAACCGAATACAACCATGATTTGAAGATTTGGTGTGTATGTGTGTTTCTACGAAGCGATAAAGCTAATTACATTTTGTGTCTGTGTCGTCACCTTGTTCTCTCCTCGTGATCCCTCTCGGATAGGTCATTGGCTTCAAAATCAAATACTCGTGAAAAACTACCCATGTTTGGTTTGTGCAACAGCAAAACCTGAAAGTAATGTTAAATTATTTTAAATTCATATCAATGAAAAAATATTACAGATCAATAAAAAAAAAAAAAATTATTTTCTTTGAATGATAATTAACAATTTATACTCACTTGGACCCTTTGGCATTGAATGAGTGACTGTGTGTGGGTTAGGATACGAAATACCATGTGCTCAATTGTGCTTTGTTCCTCGAATATCATACGCGCAAGATCAAGAAGGACCTTCAAAATTAAACAACATTGAGTAAGCAATGCTACACTAAAATAATTAATAAAATATAGAATTTTTGTGAGCAGCAATTGATAATTAAATAGAATCAAACTCTGGTAAACATTTAAATGAGTTTATTACAAGCAGTGTTTATCAAATGAGTTTATCAGATAAGTATGTTAAACTTTAAGACAAGTCTATTAAAGAAGGCAGTGGGAATTGAATCAAATAAATTCAAAAAAGAATGTATTTACCTGATTTCTTTTGACCTCAAGCTGACTCTTTTCATAAAGCTGTGCATTACGAAGACCGATACCACAAAACTGAAGGTAACTAGAGAAAACCTTTTCATCATTTTCCGTGAATGGCAATTCTCCTTCTTTGTTTATAACCTACCATCATCATTACATCATACATCATTTGATAAAAAATACATTATTAATACACTAATGTCTATTGATATTAACCTAAAATAAACATATAATAACAATCATTTACTATTTTCAGCATCAAATAATTAGATATTCTATGATGATAACTATAAAATAGATCTGTATGAATGAAAAGACAAATGTTTACCTGAGCGACACCAATCACTTCCCCATGAAGATCTTTAATAGGCATACAGAGAAGTGATTTTGTCCGATAACCTGTTCTAGCATCCACTTCCTGATTAAACCTTTCATCCTGTCAAAATATAAATTTAAATTTAATCTTCCAAGCAACTAGCCATTTTTATGTAATTAAATGTTTCCATACATTATGTTTGGGTTACAGTATGTCTATAATTACACTCATAAATTACTGAACAACTGAAAATCCTTAATGATAAATAATAATTAGGTAAATATTGACAAAGAAGATGAAGTAGATATATGGTCTATAAGTCTAATTGTTCTGTTGGTAGAACACAAGCTGAGACTCGATTTTTATACAACTGTATATTCAATTGGTTTCAAATATATCCATTAAAATAAATCGACTTATCAATATATATGAAGAATAAATAAGTAATAAAAAGATGATAGAAAAAAAAATTATACCTTCTTCTAATATGACTATTTAAACATATAAAAATCTTATTATTTTTATTGATTTCAGTTTTTGAAGCATTTTCAACATTAAAAATGGCATAAGTTTAATGCTGTTCATTTTTTTTTTAATGTTATTTACTTTTCTTTTTCGAAAATGCTTTATATTCCATGTTTTTATAAACCTAAATTTATTAATTTATTTCTTTCCTACTGGTGTTTGAAAACTATAAGAAAAATATTTTTAGTTTTCGTTTTCTCTTTTATTTTAATTAAAAGATGCCATTAGAAATTTATTTTATGTAATTAGGAGTTAATAATATCCAATACAGTAAATTTTATTTTACATTTTTTTGGGGGATTAATAGCTACTTATTAATCATATTTAGTAACATTACAAAACAATCTTAAGCTGATTTACAGCGTGCTAGAACACTTCTGATGTATATTTACGGGTTTTTAAAGGAATATTTTTAGAAAAATATGAAGGAAATGGTCAAGAGTGCAGTCAAAAAGGAAACTTAAAATAGTTAACCATTTATTTGCTGACCTATTGCCCCACTTTGTAGGGCTTCATTAGTGCTAAAAAAAATACAAACAACTTCGATAATGCATCAATGTAGGGTAATAAGATACCATGAAGTGATGTTTTTATATTGTAGGATAATTAGATACCAAAACGTAATATTTTGACAATTTAGGATAATAAGATACCAAAAAGTAAACTAAAATATTTATTTTTTTCTGCATCTTTTTTTGGCGTTGATGAAGCCCTACAAAGTGGGGCAAAACATCAGCAAATAAATAGCTGTTAAATATTTTTTGTTTTCTTTTTGACCATACCCCCGACCATCTCTTTCATATTTTGAAAATATTGTCAATCATTTATATATAGAACATTTTTAGAGTTTTTAATGCATAAAATTCCAGTCTCTTGACATGAGATGGTCTTAAAAGACTACTTTAAAGAGTAGAATATAAAAATAATTATGATACAAATAGACATAATAATAAAAATACAAATATCTGATGACAAATTACCTTATACGCATCGGGGATGTTAAGTGGCTGGCCAGTTTCTGCGACATGCCCGATGATGCCAGTTCCCCATGGAACCCGGATCTCTTCTCTATTTTCGACTTCTTCTAATGTTGATCGAGAGCAAACATCAAACAGCTTTGATACCAAGCACCTAGAACAGCTACTTTAGTAGTTTTATGGTACAGTTTTTATCAACAAAGTACAGAAAATTAGAAGAGAAGACAATCACAACACTGAATATGTTCTAAATAATATAAGAAAGTAAAATATATTAATAAAAGATTTTTTAATACAATGAAAGTTATTGTAAACATAGATTAATATTAAGTTAAAGGACTATAGATAAAACAATTACCTGTAGTGACAGCCCTGGGATGCAGGAGAGTTGGCAGAAGCAGGGAGGCATCCAACGGGTCGAAAAGCAGAGCCTGAGGAACCAGCCCTTGCACCTCCTTGGACGAGGAACAAGGAGCCCCTGTCGGCTCTCAAGAGAGTGGAAACATTTTGCAAGATCTTATGGCACAACGAGCGAACGTCCAGGTCGTTACAGATGTCTTTCACCTAAAAAATAGTATCAGAATACTGTAAAACTGCATTTCTCAAAGTTAAGGGCTTCTTCATTGTGAATTACTTCCCGTAATAAGTAAAACATATTTCAAATTATATGGAATCTATTCCTTTTATTAAAAGATCTGTTTTATTAATATAACAAAATGTAATAATAATAATATTCTTTATTTATTCTGGGACTGATGCCTTTATAATAATATTACAAGCATCAAAATTAGGCTTTAGAGCCTTAGAATAAAGTACAAAATAGAAATGAATAATGAACCATCATAAAATATAATTAAAATAATGAATTAGAAAAAATAAATGAGAATATATGAAATAAAAATATAACAAATAAAATAAAACAATGTATCATATAATAAGACATAAGGTGACTAACTTAATATTTAAAAAAATGAAAAAGAATCAAATATAAGTAAAATAAAAATAATAAACAAAAAGGTACAATTATTGTTACTACATATATTACAAGCACTGAGGATCTAAATTGAAGGATGGGTAAAGCCACTTCCACTTTTCATAAAACCTGGTGACAGAGGCATTCCTGGGGGCCCAGAAGATGAAACTTACAAAGCAATTAATCAACCGTTTTAATTTTTCTTCTAGATACCCAGAGACATCCCCGTAAACCACACTATAGTCAAAGTAGGGGAATATTAAAGAAGTAAGCAGGAGCCTACGAGTTTCAAAAGTAAGTAGGTAACAAGGATAATTTAAACCCTTTAGGGTAAGACGGGAAATATGGGAGACGTGTTTTTTCCAGGAGAAAGTTTGGTTTATAGTGACACCAAGGTTTTTAACGTATGGATGGAATTGTATTGGATTGTTGTTTAGGAATAAGGTTGGAATATGAGGAATAGTTTCCAGGAGGTTATTGGATCTGTCGGGGTTGTCTGGTCTTAGGTGATTTCTCCAGCCTGATATCTCTTTACAGAAGACCCATGACAAGGCATATTCAATAATAAGATAGGAACAGCCATGACAGAGGATGAGCCCTGGACACTGACGCAGGTAGAGGAGGTCTAGGTGAGAGAGTCTGAGGTAGAGTAACAGTTCTAGTTGCCGAGATGAAGCGGACGGACTAGAAGTGTCAAGATAGGAGCCAGCTTACTAGTTGCCGAGATGAAGCTGATGGACTAGAGCCGGGGAGAGATGGGAAATTACACTGGTTGCAGAGATGAAGCAGACGGACCAGTGTAACCGTTAAGGATTTGGTTACAATCTTAGTTGCAGAGATGAAGCGGACAGACTAAGATTGTTGGAGAGAAGGAGAGAAGATTGGCCATCGTCTTAGGTGTGTGTACAGAAATAACAACTTTTGCGAGCATAGATTGGCAATGAAGTAAATTAAGTAATTTTAGTAAAATATTAAGTAAATTTGGGAGATACAGTGAGGCTCGAGGTGCAGCGCTCTGGTGAGTAGTGATCGAAACGCTTGCTCCCTCTCGCTACAGATCCTATTACAATTGCCTTAGTCTTCTCTCCATTCAACTAAAGTTTGTTTTCTTTTGCCTAGTGACTAATTCGATTCAAGTCTTCTTGAAGTTTCTCCGTGGCAACTAATAGATCAGAAGGTGGGAAGGAGATAATTTGCAAAATTATCCATGCACAGGTAGTATTGAAAATGATCGATATGGAGAGGAAGGTCATTGATGTAGATAGCAAAAAGGGTAGGAGATAGCGATGAACCCTGAGGGACACCATAAGTTGAGGGATGGAATCATTGGTGGAGGTTTATCTGGAACCACTACGTACTGTGAATGATCGGTTAGGAAGTATTGAAACCAGCGTAAAGATAGAGGAAGATTTCGTAGTTTGGTAAGAAGGAAATTATGGTAAACCGTGTCAAATGCTTTGAAGAAATCTAGAAGGATGAGGATTGTTTTAAGGAGAAAGCAGCAGTTTCCATGATATTCGATAAAAATAATAATGTTGCTTTTTGAAAACTGTATCTCGAGAACTATTGAACATAGAAAGCACATATTTTATAAGCTCATATTTTATAAAATTCACTCTGCTTTAAATAAAGTCCGATGGAGTTGTTTAGTGTTGTAGTTAAGTATTTACTTTTTAATGACATTTACTGTATCCTTTGTTGGTCTAGTAAAACATGAACTTTTTTCAAATACAAAATAATGTAAAATGATTTCTTAACTGAAAGAACTCATTTTTTTTTTTTTTTAAATCCCTATTTTAAATGAATTGAATTCTATCCCATTAGTTGGTGTAGTCATTTTTTTCAAATTTTGTCACTTAATTGTATAATTATCATTAAAGTAATAAAAAAATTGGCGTGAAATAACTTTTTTTCTCTTATTAGGCTCTTGGGCAGTTATGCTTAATACAATGGTGTTTTTTCTCGATAGGATATAATATAAGGAGTATAAAATAACCAATTTTATTAACCGAAGACAACTCTTTATAGATGACAGGTATAACTATAACTCACCAATTCGAAGAGAGGCATAACTATAACTCACCAATTCGAAGAGTAGTTCCCGCTCTTCGAGACCGGAGAGGTCGGTCCTCGGGCCGGACCTGAGGGGCTCCTCGGAGTCGGCAGGAACTGACAGGAAAGTGGGTGTCCCGTCGACGCGGGTCACCAGAGGCTTCACGACCCTCTCGAACTCGTGAGCTGAGATCTTCCTCACGGGAGTCGCGGCTCCTGAGCCAGGCCGCTCTCCGGGGCAGTTCCCGCCACCAGAGTGCGACAGCAGCCACGAGTCCACCATCGTCCGCGTCGCCTTCCTGTAATGGAAAATAAAATTCTTTGTCAGGCAAAACTTGGAAACAAATAATTACAGAAGAAATATTAATTACTCCACCTCTCTATGGGGGGTAAAAACACAATCAAGCTATGCGACAGCACGTGCTACAAAAGGTGATGTAAGCATATAAAATATATGCCATACATTATCAGTCAAAATAATTAACGCTATCCTTAGCACAATCAAACAATCCAATTCAGTATTTTCTTTGAACCAACCATACCTTTCATGTGTACAATGAGCGGAGAAATACCAAGAATTTTTGGGGGGAACGTTGCATTATAATGGAGATAACAAAATTTGGACTATTTGTTGAGCAGGCTTTTTACTAATTCTTTTTTATGCTTAAACACGTTTTCCATAAATATATGTATTTTTTCAGAAAGAAATAACCTTTAACACTGCTTTATAAACACATCAAATCTGAACGTTTCGTTTTTTTGTAACCATTTCTTACATCTATTGGTTTTCTAAAATATAAATAATGCACTGTAAACAGTTTTTTTAAAAATTACACATTGAATTTCAGTAAATAATTTAAAAAGTAATTAAAATAAAAAATATATTTCACTATTTAGAGCTAGTTGATTATTTTTATATTAATTTACAAATTTAAAAAGTTTAAGAGATTAGGTCAAAATTTAATAGTAACTTCTATTTTTTCTGACCTTATTTTATGGACATACGTGAACTCGTTAAAAGAAACTTTCATATTCAATTCTAAAAATAAGGCTATTTTTTTTTTTTTATTAGTCATGTATAATATTTTTTTTTAAAATGTTGATCATGCATTATTTCTATTTTACAAAAGCAATATAACTTTATAATGGGCAAAAAATTCCGAAACATTGTTGAAATGTGAGGGGAAAATAAAGAAGTGATAAAAAAGGGCTATTTCTTCCTAAAAAATAAAAAAAAAAAAGAATGAAAAGACTTTCTTTTTTTTTTTTAAATAATTCCATGAGTTCTATACATAAAAATAAATCTAAATGTTATGACTGGGGTGAAAATGAAAACTTCAAAACTTGGATGTTATTATAACATAATATGATTGTGTTGTCTTACTACATTGTCAGGATGGATTGACAGTATATCAAAGTAATTAATAACTCAATGACAACTGATACAGTTCAAACAGATTTAAAATAATTTTCACCTTCACTAGAATTCCATTTTTATGAGTCCATGAAGTTGACCACTTGACCACATACATACGTTTTGAGTTTTGATGAAGTTCAAAAAATAATGAAATATAAGAACTACTCTTGTTTTATTTAATTTAACAGAAATATAATTTTCATCGGCAGCTATATCAATTTCATTATACAATTCACCACTTATTATAAGATAATAATTTTAAGTAAAATTCTTACTTACGAGTATTGGTGCTAGTAAGTAAATTTTAAAGTCAGAGGTATTTTTTTTATCTCGGTAACTATTTCGGGAGGAGAAACTTCCCCCACTTTCCATGAATCCACCACTAATCTTGGGATACATAGTAGACTCATTTTCACATAAAATAAACGTACAGGATGGAATAATGATTTTATTTTTAATTCCTATGGGATAGTAGTGATTAAGTTTTGGTAAACGCTATAGATTCTCTTTGTAGATGTTTTTATATGGAAACAGATTTTTAAATAATCATAATATATTCACATATAATAATAATAATAAACATATGGTAATATATAAAAGAATATGAAATACATCAAGAATCGGATAGTAAGAAGTCGACCTAGATAACATTAAGTGCCCGTAGAAACGATAGCATTTCTATATTCCCTCCTAGTCAGCACTTGTGTCAGCACCGGCTGGGGAATGTACCACAACGTTTGTGCAAGCAGTATCAAAATCGTGTTTCTAGGTCACTTCCAACGCTGGGAAAATAAAACTTGCCATCCTCATACAACAAAGTACTTCGTCAAGTATAATTAATGAAGTTACAACGCACTTTAAAATTATAAAATTAATTTTATTGTTACAAATGTACAATACAACGCGGAAAATATAAACTATTTTTTATTTTTCAAATTTTATCTAGAGGATATTTTTTAAATTTAATATTTTATCTATTTCTTTACCAGATATAATCAATCAAAAATTGGTTAGAAACCATATAATAACTAGAAGTTAGACAACTTTTTTATAGATTATTTTTAATTGTCTACATTTGTTGAACGAATATTCCAACAAAAATTTGATTTTATGAACATTGCTGTAATCTAAATATAAATAATAAATAATACTGGACATTATTAAATGATTATATTGCTTGAGGATTAGTTCATGATAAGGTCAAAATAAAAAAAAAATATTCTGTTGCTCTAAACATTTGTACGTTAGGGTTTCTTGAGGTACCAATAACTAATATCAACTTTCCTCCTGGTTAGAATACACAAATATAACAAAACCATGTACACATGATTGCGATCGGGAGAGAACAGATACGTTCGGCTGTCTCCGACTTTCCAGTCTCTATTTCTCCATTTTTCTCTTTTAATTAATTATCAAATTCTTTTATAATTTATATTTATACATTTTTTATCATTGTTAGCAATCAAACATTATTAATGATTTCAAATTAATAATATTAAACGTACTTTAGATGAAGATTTTTTGAAAGTTCTGTTACATTATTTCAATGAGGGTAAAATCTGGCTGATATTAAAGATTACTTTATTACATTGATAGAGAGGATGTGGATAGTTATATGACAAATTAAGATTCGGTATAACGTATCATTGTTCATAAGGAATAAATTAATAATTATAAATTAACAAGTACTAATTATATTAACAATTATTTGGGTTTCAGGGAAGGATTAAAAAGTAAACATGACCAACTTTTTCTTTATTTAACGAGTGAAAGTGGGGCTTTGTGCTTTGACATTATGCTTTGTGTCGGACGATCAAAAGGATTAAATTACTGAATTCTTTATTCTCTTAACAGGCACAACCAATCCAATAGCTTTAGAACTCCAGTTTTTTTCGTTAAATATTAATAATCAGAGATGGGATTTTTATTTTATAAAGTCAAAATATGTACATAAATATTTGATCATTTTTTTTAAGTTTTCTATATTCGTACATTAAAAACTAACTGCTAAAAAATGATCAAATATTTATGTGACTGAACATAAATATTTGATCATTTTTACACAACTATGTAATACGTACATAAAAATATCTAGTATTTAAAAACATTCAAAAGTGGGGAAAATAAACTTAAACAGACTAAAAATAAATAAAACAACTTTTTAATATGTCAAAAAAAGGTTTAAAAAATTATTTTAAATTTTATTGGTTATTTTAATTCACCGTCTTCATCTTTCCCATGAATAAGTTTGTTAGTTAGAAGAATGTTGAAGTTAAAAAAAAAAATCATCGAAGATCGCAAAAGTTATTCATATCTAATGATTGTTTCACTAAGTACGTAGTGTTAAGAAAAATATTTTTCTATTAAGGACAAAAATATGTACTTAATAGAAAAATATATTTCTAAAAATATGTAAAAATAGTTAAATGTAAAAAAAAAATTAAAATTAAATAATATATTTGTACTTATAAGAAAAATACGTAAACAAAATGTACAATGGTAAAATATTTAAAAATATGTAAAATAATACACCAATTACTATTATGATCTCTTTTATTTTATTATACACTTTCTTTTTTTTTTTTTAAATAAGATAATTACAATCTTCCATTTTAGCATTTTTTTCATGTTTTATGTTAAATTTTAAGAAATAACAAGTTTTTATACAAACGCAATATACACATTTTATTATCCAATATCAATTAATTAGTGTTTGGTAATATTGAACAATACATAATACTTTCAACCTGGTAAACTTAGGGAAGCTAAGTCGAGATATGCGCATATTCTGGTTAAGTGTATAAATGGGAATTATTCTCAAATGGGTTTCGTTGGTAGAGTTACCACTTATAGTAATTTCAAGTCAATAGGATGTATTTACTTCAAATGACCTTAGATGGCAACTCTTCCAACAAAATAAATTTTACAAAATCACAATTAATGCACTTTCCCCGAATATAAACTTATCCAGATTCACCTTCCATTTAAATTTTAAAAAAATAATTTGGAATAGAATGTTTTGATGCTCGACTTGTCCAGTTGGCGATTGTAAAAAACAAAAAAAAAAATCTTGTAAACTTACTTCAGTTCTTTTTATAGAAAAAGTTGTTCCAAAACCAATATGATTCAACCAAAATAAAATCTTAGTAAGACAAGCTTTACGAAAGCAAGCAGTTAAAAAAATGACATCATTACTTTACATTTGAAGAAAAATCACGTAATCATCACGTAAATCACGCTCCTAAGGAACCAGTTCTATTCGTCACCAAGCAGATTCCACATTCAAAGATGTCATGGGGTTCTAAGAATCCACGTAAAAACTTCGAATCATTCCCATAACCACATTCCAGACAATGAAAATGAAATGATGAGGAATTAACGTGGTCTATCAAGAATAGGAACTATGGTATTAAGAGAGTGAATAAGAACCTGAAAATGGGGACTGGATTACGGATCGTTAAAGTAATATTTCTGAATATTTAATATGAGTACCAATGTTGAAACTATATATGATTAATAATTGACGAAAAGTTGAGTTCAAAGTGGAAAATTCGACATGAATTTAAACGAATCATATCTATTAATGCTTATTATGTTGTTTTTTTTTAACTTAAAAGAGAAGATGGACTTAAATTAAATTTCTTAACATCAATCATAAATTTAAAAAATGAACTGTATATAGGTCGTATTAATGAATACCAAAACCTCGCCTTAGTTGACAGTTGACTAAAAATAATGTTCTAGATAAACTTATTAGTTTTCATGCTACCAATGCTGTTTTATTCATAAAAGCAAATTTATATTGCCAATAAGCCCCTCATCTGTCAGGATCCCATGACTCATGAAAAAAATATTTTGAAGTAGTTTAAATTTGCTTTACAAAGATTTTAGGTTTACTCTTAAAGGTCAGGCGATTTCATCTAATAAGGTTATGTACATACTTACCAGCCCTCCCCTCACTAAAATAGAAGTCAATAACATTAACAGTCAAATGACCTCTTTCTGATATTTTACATTATGAACTACGTATACAAATTTCGGAGGAAAGGAGGGCCGAAAAAAAATCTTTATGGAGTTTTATAAGTGATTTAACTTACAAATATTTTGCAGGTAAAGCCAGAAAATGCAGGAATCCGATCAACGTTCAAAGATACCTGGAAAGGAGGATTTAAACCCAAATATTTTATCATATAAATTATTTATGATGATGATTTTGTATCATTTTTAGCCCTGGAGAATATGACTTAGAAGTCCTACAAAGGAAAAACGTCGATAAATATTTATTTACTAGTTGTTAACTATTTTTGGTTCCTTATTTACCAAAACACCGACCATCTCCTTCATATTTTAGGTTTTAATCTTGCAATAGGAAACAAATATTTAATAAAAAACCACGATGTAATTCAAATTAAGATAAGTCATTGCTAATTTTGTTTAGGATAAAAATACAGAGGATATAATATAAAACTATTCTAATGGTTGCAATTTAATTTTTCCTAAAATTAAATTTCAGGACGCCAGCTGGCGCGCGCCCCTTCCATTATAAACGCCAACGCCTTCAGTATCGGGGAATGGAAGATAAAAAAAAATTAAAAATTGCATTTAAACTATTTCAAAAAAAATTTATTAAGAGTGTAAAATCATATTTTACAATCTTAATAAAAGCTACTGTGAGATAGGGTTGTTTATCATCAATCAAACGATAACTAATAATTGCGTTTAGAGTTATTGAAATAATAAATAAATAAATAATAAGTCCAGTAATAGTTTTTTAAAAATTAAATAATGCAAAAAGCTATAGTAGAATGTACTGAATGGAAATAACAGTTAAATTAAACGAATGCCTGCAAGAATAGCTTCAGTAATTAATAATCCAATGAAGTTAGCCGGATTTATAAACAATGAGAAGACAAGACGTCTATCTACTAAGCAGAAGGAAAAGCTTGGCTCGATACATGGCAGAGACAAACAACACTAAGATCACTTTGTCTTCTTAACGGCAATGTAACAGAAGCTATCTGGCACAAAATGCAATCGTTCAGTCTAAAAGAACTTTATTAAAGAGCTCAATTTAGGAGACATTTACGGGTTACATTGTTCCACATTACAAATAAAAAATTTTTTTTTAATATCTTTATTGAAATTTACAACTGTATATTATATAATACATTTCTTACGTATCTCATTATTCAGTAAATTTGATCTTAGTTAAAATAGAATGTTACAGGCGCGTGATACCCATTGGTAGCACTCTAATGACATTTTACATTAGCATGTCTCGTGGCCATTTTCTTTTCAGGCGCCTCGAAGGATTGTCAGGAATGGAAGAGGATTCAAGGTTAGAAACTAGGGGTTTGAGTGGTTAGGGAGTTAATAATGGAAGGAGTGATATCTAGTTCGGACTAAGTCGGTTATATTTAACTTTAAGGTCTTGGATAAAATGTAAACTCAATCTTTGTAGTACTGTTTTTTTTTTGTTTTTTCTGTGTATACAGACCACCAACGAAAGCGATTACAAGAAATACGGAGCATGCACAAGAAATAAAAGGAAACAAGGAACATTAAAGACATGACTCAGTAGCACATCCTTCGGTCGTTTCTTTTAACTCCAGTAGAAGTAATGTCCAGATCTCTCGCCCAGCTCCTTTTTAGCCTCTTAAAGTGATTCATTAAAGAAATGTACAGTCTGATCTTAGGATTTTAACAACAAGGTAGGGGGAATTAAAATGGCGGCCGTTTCAATACGTTAAAAATAATTAATTTTTTGTTCGGAGCTCTATATCTTTACAACAACAATAGAAAATATAAGAGAGCATCATTTAAAGTAGAGTAAATATGCTAAAATTTAAACCTTAATAGAGCTATTTACGTTGAATAGTTCTTGAGACATATCATTTTAAAAAGCAACATTTCATAAAAATGTTATATGGAACGTACTGAAATATCAGTAGTTACTTAATTTATTTTGAGAAATCTATATCTCAGGAACTATGTGACGTACACCTGTCTATTAGCACTCAAATTAAAGCTTGTTTAATGAGCTATAAAGTAGTCTATGACGTTTATTTTCGTAGGAGTAGTGGTTTTCATGAATTTTGCTAAAATAAATTGATTTATAGTTGTTCGGACAGATTTTCATTTGCCAAATTTATATTCATATGTGATTATCATAAAAACTATTATCGTCAAATGGGTTTTATAAAATAACTTACTAAAACGTATGAAGTTGTAAATCACAAATAGACAAAAACAGTAACTAACTGTACTTCTAACGATAATTTTTATATTATTTAAAAATTTTAATTTACATGAATTTTAGAAATTTTGAACATATCCAAAAATTATGTACAAGTAGAAATGTTTACAAAAAAAAGTTGAATATATATAATAAAGGAAAATGCTAATAAAGCCAAAAAGCCTAGGATATTTCACCATTTTCGAAGTATCGATAGCTTTAAATAAAACTATTTTTTTTTCGTACCCTTCATTAAGAATCAACATATAACATTAGTTCATATATAATAAATTTCATGTATTTTTTACATTTTAAACCTTTCTTAAATCAAGCTAAAATATCGCTCACTCGCATGAAAAGTGGAAACTCTAAAATACAATAATTGAGAATATTCGACTTCGAATTCCTATAAAATGTATATTGAAATAGTATAAAGCTTTTAGTTTTTAAAATTTTGTTTTATATTTCATGTAGGCATTTATTTTATATAATATTTACCTGAAATTTAAAAGAAGTTAAATTACATTTTTATGTAAGTTTTATACATATTTTTTATTTATTGACTTACTTTTTTTTGTAGAAATATTCTCAAATATTGCATTTCAGAGCTGTCACTATTCTTGCGGATGAGATAAATTAAATATATTTTTTTAAAATAAAAGATAAATTATTAGTAATCTTTATACCTAATATAAAAGCACACTTTTTATTTTTCGTCTGATATGAAACTTTTGTTGCACTTTTTAAAGAGATAAATACATTCTATAATTATTAATAAATTATAATACAGACATGATTGAAAGCTGTCCTTGGTGTTTCAGTTAACCATGTTTACATAATTATAAGATCATTTATATTTCTTGTTGATAGAATTAATACTCAACATTTATTAATCTTTCGAATTTTAGATTGGATGGCAGACCACCAACTACGTACACATTATATTACTGGGCATGGTGGTCTGTACGTGTTGTGGTTCTATAAATAAATTTATATCCATAAAAATATCATTTTCATTTCTGTACATAAAATACCACGTGTCAAGAATTAATGAATATTAACTGGTTATAACCAGTTCACTATCAACACGAACAATTTCAACTCTTTTAAATTGTTTACAATTTGAAAACCACTAAAAATAAAAATTGTTTCCTGATTCTTCAATACTAAACCGTTGACTTACACTAACATACGGCTGGTCCAAGGCAAAAACCAAGTATATATTAATTTTTAAGGAGATAAGCTTAAAGTTTTTGAAGTTTAATTATAGGATTATTAATCACCATACCGTTTACGTGAGATATTATACGGAAAGTGAGTACTCGTATATTCATTTGTATTTCAAAATATTTAATTTAAAAGGAACGCAAACGCTATGGAAAGGATAAGGGAACGTAAAATTAGTATACATCAAATAATTGTTACTTTATAATATTTATATAAAGTATATATTATATACTATATAATATGATAAAAACATTTGAACTTGGAAAAAAATTATAGTTATGATTTTGAAATTATAGTTATGAAAAAGAAAAGTCGAACCGCTACTTCAGAAATCATAGTTTTTGATTATGGTGGTCTTTAAATAAATTAACAAAATTGTATAATGCACATTTATTTATTTTTGTTTACGTGATATGTTTTATAATTGTTTAAATAAAATGAATTTTATCAAATTTTAGTCTCAAAACAATTTATATTTCTTTATAAGTCTGACATTTGGGCCAAATCTGTCATCTTGGAAACAATTTTAGAACCACATTGATTTTATGCAGGCTATGCTGCATAAGTCATAATTGCAGTCCACAATTACCCTATTTTGCCAATTCTTCATATTAAATTAAAATTTTTAATCACAGTTAATTTTCAGTATTATAATTTATCACTAATACTAACAACAATAAATAATAATAGTGAAAATTAATTAACTGTGATTAAAAGTTTTAATATAATTGAATAATTGACAAAATAGAGTAATTATGGACTAAAATTAATGATCTGGGCAGAATAGTCTGCATCTTTTTTTTTTTAATTGATGTGGTTGTAAAATTGTATTGAAGATTGTCCTTGAGGATGGTAAAATTGGCCGAAACGTCAGACTTATAATGAAATATAAATTGTTAAGAGACGAAAATTTATTTTATTTAAACAATAATACCCAGTCTCAAGAAAGTGTAAAGATTATTTATCAATGTTTTATTGTGATTAAAATGAAGAAAGAAACAAAGGGACTGCCAAATTACTATTACATTTAGTACAGTCAGTAGTAATACTAATACAGTTACCAAAAATGCATTACTTATTTATTTATTTTAAAATGGTTCCATTAGAGGATTTAAAAATAAAAATTTATGGATCTTTCAAATTAATGGATATTTTTGACATTAGAAAACATTAATGGAAAATATTAAAAATCAAATCATGTGTAAATAACTGGAAGGGTTTTAACAAGTTGAGTTCAGTAGAGGTCAGTTATCATCAACCATTATTCACCATAAAAAAAAGTTAAAATATAACTAGAAATAAATCAATAATGTCATTTCCTTCATTTTTTTTTTTATAACGCACATCAAATGACATGTAAACTGTATAACTAATATTTTATGGAAGAAATAGTTGCATCTTGTCATCTTCTTGTATGCATTAAGTGCTTGATTTTTATTTTTAAAAGTTACTTAGAGCTAATTACGGACACATTTACCATAGGAACACTTTCTATGAACATTTAGCGAAAACAAATACTTAATTTATTTGTGTCTTGTAAATAAATATTTACGCACATTTATTCATCAATCTGACAAAATAAATTTCACTTTTCAATTCACGTAAAATAATAGAATAATCAAAACTTACCTAAAGCTAATATATTGAACACCAACACACTATTCCATTAGGAATATTTTTGGAAAATTATGCTGTTCTTTCCCGAAGGAGACAGACACAAAAAAAACGCAAAGATATACCACTCCAATGATTCGCTCCATGATGGGACCAACTACACTGGCTACTACTGAATGGAAGAATTCAACTTTAGGTTAACAGAGGAAGGCAACCATTGAACGCTCATTCATCCAATTACAGATGACGCCCACAGGTACCCTACCCCATCCCGGTTCTCGAGTGTCGTCAGGAAATCAGGGAAAATCCGATAACTGGGAGTATCCAGGAAACAGCACCGTCTCTAACGACGCCAAGGTAAAAACCATCTTGACGCAAGGTGTTTTAATTATAAATGTATTAAGAAATAGTTTCTGTCAAAGCTTTGTACAAAAATATAAAAATGGAGGTTCTCAAAATGCCAAAATATATATGAAAAAAAAATAAATAAATAAACCTTGCCTGTGAAAGAGGAATAAATTTCACTCGGATACAAAACATGGAGCCATAATCTTATAATCAATAATCAAAAATATTTTTAGCCTTCATATAGGTTTACAAAGGCAGTATAAGTTCTTATTTTCCTGAGGATACTAATAATTAAGGGTCTAGTATCGATTTTTAAATTAGTAAATTATATGTAATAAATAATTTATAGTAATGCTGAGTTAAATTTCAAACAATATAAAAAAGGATAATAATATTAACCACACCGAGCATAAATAAAAAATATACGTGAAACTTATAGAAATAGAATTTGGTTGAGGGAAATATCCATTAATTAAATGAGATATTCGTATAAACATATCATATTATTATATTATATTATATTAAATAAATATTTTATTTATCA
>NW_027107309.1:916422-942192 GCF_000696795.3 Halyomorpha halys | reverse complement strand
CCATTACTTCTATTTTATTTATTTTTTCTCCCTTCGTCCGGTTTTCAAATTAACTTGTTTTCCCCCCCTTTGCAGAGAGCAATAGTTTGTTTTGTTAGGTCTACGAATACCGTTATTTTTGTTATTAACTTTAATTTTTTCTCTTATTAAGAATTGTTATTTTTATCTATTGATTTTTTTTTATTTGTAACGTTGTATATAGTTAGTTTTGTATGAGATTAAACCCTACCCCCCATAATCAATTATAAAAAAAAAAAATGTAACTGTTATATTAACCATGTAAGGCCCACCAGGGCGATCTGTTATTAAATAAAAAAAAAGAGTACGTTTCACTTTTCGTCTTATCCAGGCCAATATGCTCTTCCGTGGCTAGATATCACTTAGGAAATTCTGAAAATTGTGTTTCGAAAACATAGTAATGTCCCCAGTCGTTTGGGTATTTCGGAAATATAATAGCTTGTTGTCAAGTTATTTTTCTTTTCTAATGAAACTATTCTAAAACCTCTTTCAAGAAAATTTGAAAATTATAAGTGGTAATATTTTGGGTACCGGTGAAATCGAGAATACGCCTACTACCCAATGATAAGTTGAGAAAATCATATCGGTTGGTTTAAATATCGAGTTATAAGGCATCTAATGGGATGAGTGATTTAACTTTTATATAAAAATGTTAATTTTTTTGAGCTATTTTTATGTTGCGAATCCGAGATTAGTACAGATTCTTATAAGATAGAATTATAATATCATTTAATTGAGTCTTCTTTATACATTTACTACACACGTCACGCTGGCAGTCATATGAAACAGCCTCAGGTTCAGTAAAAAGCTATAGTCAATACCTCAGAGATATAGAAAATCATATTTCAAAATGGCAGTCTCATAGCACTGATATAAATCCAATAGAACTTCAAGGAGATGAAGTTGGCAGACGTGAGTAGAAGTACTAAGCTACGCCCCAAACAAGTTACATGAGCTAAGAACGATCGGCTTAGGTGAGATATGAGCGGAAATCAAGCAAGCTGTACAGTCCTTATTAAAGGGCATTGAGCAGTCATAAGAAGAAGCAATCCGCAATTGAATTTATTTAAAAAAAAAAAGAAAAGAAATTTCAAATATACTCTAATTTCTGACAACAAGAGCTAATTTATGGCTTTCGACTTGTTCATGATTTTTTTAAAAAGTAGTTAAAATGGAAACTAATCTGACAGAAAACGAAGATTTTATTATTTCAGAAGTAAGAAATAAAATTTAGTTGAGGGAATTCTAAATTAACTCAATGAGATATAAATATATATTTTATTCTATTCTGTTTAATAAATATTTAAACTATTTTATTCATCAAGAAGAGTACGTGATGATAAAATAGTTTTAATAATAAGTGGTTAGATTTTATTCAGAACTTTTTACTGACCAATACTGTAGTTTTCCCCATTTTCGAGAAAACAGAGTATAGTAAATCCTCTTGAGGTAAGACAATATTAATAAAATTGAATTTATAATAAATTATTTATTAATATATTTTTATGTATATCTAAGAATATTCTTTTACCTTATCATGCCGTGGATTATGTTTATAGACAGGGAAATTGCTATAAGTTAATGGGGCAAGGTGGCAAAATTTGAAATTCCCTAACAATTTTGACTGGATTTCCTCTGAAGAACATTCCCTGAAATCTGCTTCTTTTCTAAAGATTTTTGCGTTCTTCATAAGTTAATCTAAATTTTTTACGACCCATTTTAATTAATTATTCCACCTTATATGTAAAATAAAATATTACACTATCATTAAAAACCTTTTTCTATAATGGAGAGATATTTAGATACCTCTGTGATTATTTTTTTAAAATATCTTCTGTTTTTGATTACTTTGGGAATATAAAATGAAAAATTACATGGTGATCACTAAAAAACTTTTTATAAAACAGAGAGATAATATATTTCTTTTAAAGTATACTGCGATTCCAATCACTTCATTGAAAATATGGTCTCAAGTCTCGCTCAGGAAAAACTTCCCCGAGCGGAGTCTGATGGGCTCTTTTAAAAAAGCTGTTATCAGTTGGTGCCAGGCCCGATGATTACAGTCGATATGGGTAACCCCCACCTACTCTTCCAAGAAGACAGTTTTTGTGGATTCAGCTGACATGGGCCATGTGGAACCCAAACATGACACTGACACGAAAACAAATAGGCCCCCATAGCGTTTGGCCCTTTTTCATAATAAAATACAAATTAACGATGAAGTATCTATTTGGAACAATTTCACTGGCTTATTCTTTTCAACTTCTATAATAACAAAAATAATCGTCTCTGAAACTAAAAGTATTAGTGTCTATTCTTAATAGTTCGTTTTATTTTTATTTATGTAACTAATACTATGAGCGTTCATTATGAAACCGAGCTCTGATGGATTAGCTTCGATTGTTTGTTTTAATTATTCGACAACAGGGAGACTTCAGATTAAAGATGTTTTAAAATAATTATTTAACATCCCATTCGTTGCATATTTCGCCCAAAAGGATATCCGTCTTTTCATTCTCCAAACTCCTTACCCAACCTAACCCATTAGTATGGAGGTTCTTAACCTCATCCTTAACAATCCCTGATAATCTTCCGAGGTGTCTGAAAAGAAGATGGCCATAGGATCTTCTAATTTAAATTAATGCTTGAAGTACCACCAATGGTTTCCTTCTCAAGATTTTAAAGTGTTTGAAACATTCATCCAATTTACTTGTCGTATTTATTATCGTGTACAGTTGTAAATTACATTAAATAAATAAATTTAAAGAAAATTATGGCCAAGAAAAGAAAATTGTCTCATTTTTTCTTTTTTTAAGTGTTTCGTTATTGGAGTGCAACAGATGAGAACGTACTAAACTAGTTATTCCCATACCAAATTAATCCAACGGCACAATTACCTATAGAATTCGTTATACAGATGTACGTATATATCGAAAAATAGTTCAAATAAATCTAGGGCACGATGATTAGCTGATCTCATAACTTCCTTTTCGAACTGGAAATCCATAGTTGAATCTTTCTCCTATTTGTTTTCTTTTTGGTTGGTTTTAAATTGCAAATTAAGTTCGTTAGATATCATTGTTAAATATGGCTATTTTAATCCATATAATCTCCCTTT
Source organism: Halyomorpha halys (assembly GCF_000696795.3). Taxonomy (NCBI): domain Eukaryota; kingdom Metazoa; phylum Arthropoda; class Insecta; order Hemiptera; family Pentatomidae; genus Halyomorpha; species Halyomorpha halys. The sequence continues at coordinate 939,056 of NW_027107309.1, read as the reverse complement.
TTTAATTTTATGTTTCATGCTGGCATAAGATATATGTAAGAATCATATTTTTTTTTTAATTATAAAGATAATACAAAATATTTTAACGAATTTAAAAAAATTCCTTAAATAAAAATGAATGCCGGACGCAAGTCTGATATAATTAATTAGTAAACAGATTGGTAAATAACACCTTTATCACTACTAGAGTTAGTTATTGTTGAGAAAGTTTGAAATATTAAGTAGTTTCAACTAAGAAATAAAATATTAAAAAAATGAAAATAAATTTAATCTGAGGCTCCTACTCCTTTAAGAATAATAACAATGTACATTAAAGTGCCAATAAAATGGAATTACAACCAAATAATTAATATAATAAAGTACTATTCCAAAGAATAATATTTTAAATAAATAGAAGGACCAATGTTTCAACTAGAAATTTATAAATACTTGTTAGCATAAAATAACTATAAAATAGTTAACAATGAAATATTAATTAATTTTGAACCGGAATACTTTAAAATTACACATCTCAATGTCAGAAAAAATATTAAGTTGTGATAAGGTCTTTATAATTACTGAAGAGTTCATAACGGAATTTCTGTTTCTGTTTCATAACATGAAACTCCAATAAAAAATTGTATCTACACACCTGGTTTCAAACTGAATATAAATAAATAATAGGAATAGTATTTAAAAAAAAAATGAGCGAGTCGAATTTTAGGAAAGGTTTATAGGCAAAGATAAAAAAATAAATAAATAAATGAAACCTAAAGCCACCCAGCAGGGTTTCCGTTTTCAAGTGAAATATTCCCAGCTATGCATCATCGAAATCGACTCTCCCTTCTCTAATTCCACGGGGACCAAAAAACACGCGGTTACTGAACTCGAAAACGATATGAGGCCAGCATATTTCGGCCGATGCATTTGTGCAGTCGTGATGCAACAGTCAAAGTACGAGGCCTCACGGATAGGAATCCTTCCACGACATTAAACCCTCATAAATCTGTGGTTGTCTCACGCTCACTATTTTATTACCAAGGGTCGTTTGGATCCTAACGAATCGAGGAGAACATAATCTGGGAGTCTCGACCGAAAATACAGCAAAATCTCCAGATACCACTAGTTTTTAAGAAGCAATTCTGGTACTAAAGAAACTATTAAAAATCAGTTACAAAAAGAATTTTTTAAAAATGTATTTATGTATGTGTAATTCATCATGATATATTTTCATATAAATATTCATTGAAAATAGTTCAGCATAAATGGGGTCTATCGTAATGATTGCGAAGAAAAAATATATATTTTTTTGGATTAAGGTAAACCTAATAAGAAAATAGTTATAAGAAAAAAAGATATATAAACAACTTTACTGAGGTAGTTTGTTAATTTAGTGAAATTCATTTTTTATTCATATACAAATATCTATCAAATTTCTGTAATATTTCGACTTGTTCTTTTCTTGGAGGAAAGAGTATAATGAAAAGGGGTTAGCTGGCAGGAAATGTGAAGCCAAAAAGGCGAGCCTTATGATAGATCAGGGACGTGGTACAGGAGTAAGGAAAGTGTATGAGTCAATAACTGGTTACCTTTAGTTTCCTTTTAGGATACAATGGCGAATATTCCTATTAACTTCAACGTAAACTTAGCCGTAACCACTTTTACTTTGAAGGAGATTAGGATTATGCCACCTCCCTGATTATATTGGCCAAATTTTTAAACATTTTTATCTTAAGCAAAGTTAACAGTAATAAATAAATTTTTAAATAAACTACTACAAATACTTCTAGGAATTGTTTATATTTGTGGAATGAAACTATGATAAGGTTAATAAAATTATTATATCATTATCATTATTTAAGACTTTTTAATTCATATTTACTGATAATGAAAAAAAAATTTCCAAACCACCCTTTTTTGAAAAAAATACTATCTAAATGCATGGTATAATTTATTTTTATGATGGTAAATCTAATATAGATTAGTGAAAAACGACTGCTAGATACTCCACAATTTTTTTATTAATACAGTTTAATAAGAAATTCAATTAAATTAGACATAACTAAGTCATATAACATTTCGGTTCATTTAATTTTAACATGTAAATGTATCGATACCAAAGTAATACAAATTTACAAAATATAAAACACTAGTTATCTTTTAACAAATAATTTTGGAAAATGCATAATTTTACTGATTTTATCAAATTAGCATTTTGGTTTCATCCAATTAGCACAATCCAGAATGCTGTCAATTTGAAATATGTTTTATATAATTTGTAGATTGCGTTAACAGTTTTTCAGCAAAACTCCTCAAAAAAACTCACTGCAGTAAATACCAGAGAAAACATTAGATATTCTCTCCAAAGAGCAAGATATTCTCCTAAAAGGGAGACGGAAAATTAATTAATTTCGATGAAGCAGAGGCGTTCAAACAAAGGTCTAAAAACAAGAGAATAGTTAAGTAGTTGCCCTGGTTTTGATCTCGCGCTTTACTATTACTTGTATGAGGTAACTTAAATAAATAAATTTGATTCTCATTATAAATAAGTAATCTTATAGTAAATAACAATCATTCTGTAATTCTTTTTATTCATTATGGTTGTTATGTAGTGTTTTGTTCTCACCCCTGACGAAGGCTTGAAATACTGACCGCACCCCCAACCAATTTCTATTTATTTATATATATCCACGGTTCAACCATTGACTCATAATAATAAAAAGTTATGATGAATAATGTTAATGAAACATTACAATAATAGCTTTGAAAGATATTTTATTAAAATTTAAATCAAATAAATCCACAATCAATACCTATATTATATTACAGAAACCAAGAACTAAAAATCGGTAGTAAAGAACCATTATGGAACTTATACAAGTTAAAATAATGGTGGAACTTTGAAAAATGAAAAGGTTAATGTGATGAGTATCAAACAATTCAATTTCTAAACACTTCAACGGCTAAATAAGTTCAATTCGAAAATAATAGGTTCCATTATTATTTTCCAACTAATTATCGAAGAAGAATGGAGTTATTCAGGAGTCCATGAATAGCCCTATCTCTCTCCTACTGTTTCTTTTGATAATAAACCCTAACACCTAATTACCGAAGAGTTGAAACATAAAAAGAGTTACGCTGTTTAAAGTAACTGCAAACTCAGACTGCTTGGTAAGGAGTCCTAGAGATGCGCTGAATACCAAAGTATAGGCAAGCAATTATTACACCTATCAGCTGCTACTTAAGAATAAATTAAAATTAAAACGAAGTTTATAGAGGTAAAGCGGTGATGAGAAAGGAATAGCTCATCAAAATCCGTTTAAATAATCACAATTTTTTTTTTTTGTAATTTCGACTCATAGTGCATATGAGTTTAATTTTGAGAAGATGTAAATATTTGTAATAAAAAACTGTATACGGTCAGTGCTACGGTAAAATATATATCTCAGGAACCATAAGACGTCATAACATAAGCAGATGTCTGCCAGAACTCAAATTAAAGATAGTTAAATGTACTATAAAGTAGTTTATAACATCTATCTTAGTAGGAATAGTAGTTTTTATATCTGACAAAATAAATTCACCAAATGTTAATTTCTAGTTCTTCAGATAAAATATTTGCTTACTGAAAAAATAAATCGCTGGAACCATAAGACGTACATATGTCTGCCAGCACCAAAAATAAAGGTAATTTAATTTACTATAATGTATTTTATCACAGGTATCTTCGTAGGGGTAGCAGTTTTTATGATATTCGCTTATAAATATAAATATTGCGCATGAAATATTGTCCGAATAACTATATTATCAATTTATTATAGCAAATATCATAATAACTTCTACTTCAACGTAGAAAAACGTTGTAGACTAATTTATAGCACCTTAAACTACCATTAATTTGAGTGCTATTACACATATGCATGTTTTTAGAAATAAATTTCTCAAAAAAAAATTCACTGACTTCTGATTTTTCATGAAATATTGCTGTTTAAAAAGCTATATCTCCTGAAATAACAAACGTAAATAGCTCTATAAGGGCTTATATTTTAGCAAATTTACTCTACTTTAAATAAAGTTCTCTTAGGTTATCTTGTGTTGTTGGTAGTTTTAAAGATATATAGCTCCAAATGAAAAATTACTTTTTTTTTAACAATTTGAAACAGCTACCATTTTTATTCCCCCTACCTATACTTGGCAGACATTAATTTAGACTAGTAATTATACATAGTTTCCATAAAAGTAATTAAAAATTGGCGTGAAATAACTGCCTTTTTTTCCTCTTGGGCTCTTGCACTAGTAATAGGACAGGGCATCTACAGTACCAGCAATACAGGAATCCTCACTAATATTACAAATTGTATTTTTTATAATGATTAAAGATTAAAGACTCTCACTAATCCGGACTATTCCATAATCCGAACCACTCCTAAGAAAAATAAGTAGGAGATTACATTTTATACAAGTAGTGCATAAATGCATACTTTCAATAAAACCAATTAATCAATACCTTAAGTTCTGAAGCTAAAATAATCTAGTTAAAAATACTTTTATTTAAAAGAAAATCTAAGTTTTGTATGAAAATTTAGAAGCGTAGTTGTTTTCTCAGTTTCTTTATAGACGGATATAATAATTCTTTTCATTAAATTAATCTTAATTAAACATATAAAATATAGATTTTTTTTCACAAAATCGAAAATTCCAGGTTTATTTCACAAGAAAATAATTAAAAAGTAAATTTCCGAAATATGATTTATTGTTGCAACAATATTTTTAGGTAAATACATTTATAATTTTGGTTTTTAAATATGTATAGTTATTTATGAAGATTTTTTTTTCTCGATTTATATTATTATTCCTTATCCAAATTTATTTGCAATCCGAAACCACATTGGTTTTAATTAATTTGGATTAGCGAGAGTCCGCTGTACTTGAAATTAAAGTTTCACTAGAGAAATATGAGCCAAATTTTTATAAAATATAAAATATGGGCGAGAGGAAGCAATAATCAACCATGTATATCCATATTTTCCATGTATACTTATTTTCTCTTAATACATTATTAGGATAGTGTATTTATATTACCTCCCGACGGCTATCACTGTTTTATCTCATCACGAAGGCAGTGGCAGGCTTACAAGTTATCTTATCGCGCGCATTCGATTGATTTTACCTACATACGCAGTAATATTACTTTCCATAAGTGCTAATTACTTTGCACTTTTCCTTGTACGTCAGACAGTGCTCACCTTACGGTCAACAGGTTTGTTTTCCGTAGTGGCGAAAAAACGGTATTTGAGGATGCGAAACCTATGTTTGGAACACATAAACGTTTGTCCCAACGGAGATTTTCCAGAGCCGTAGTTCTATTAACAAAATAAACTGAATCTGTTTGATCTGGAAAAACATTTATACAACCTAATTGGAGAAACTGATTAAAATAAAAATGTATACTAGAAATATGCAAGTAACTAAGATTACGTTATTTTTAAACTATGACTTTCTTCTAAGGAAATATCATTAAATCAATGATACAATGGTACAATACTATTTTTTTTTAAATACTTTTTATTTATTGATAGATATTACAATCTGCCACACAGTTGTAGGCAATAGGTAATAGTGATGAATGATCTCATACATACTAAAATAAAATAAAATAAATAAATTAATAATAATATTATATTCTCTCGTCAAATTTACACTCTAATATACAATATTTACACAATCGACATGAGGATCCCTGAGCCCACGTGTGAGGGGTAGATCAGAGCTCAAAAGATCCCAGCGCATCCCTCCCGCCGCATCACTGGTAGTGAGCCAGTGGAGGCTGAGCAAGTGCGCTAAAGCCGCCAACACTCAACTCATCACGGGATTGAGGAATCTGACCATTGCCAGAATACAATACTAATTAAATTGATTTCTAAAAAATCACATCCGTCAATAAAGTTAAATTAAAACAGATATACATTCTTAAGGTAGGACAAAACAGTTATTATTTTATTTTTTTCTCTCACCCTTCTAATAATTTTACTATCTGAAATATAAAACCAAAACATTATACAGAAATAGGAATATGTATACAATAATAGATATAAATATCCTTTCAATGCCTGAAGGGTATTTTAAGGTAGATTGTGGGATCCTCTGTGTACTGGGGAGCACTGTAGCCCTTACTCGCTGTCTGCGTTGTCACGAGTGGGAAGGAACCTCTCCATTAGTGATGAATGAATCGACCAAGGGAACAGAGCCTTGCCACCTCCTAGGTCTTTGCGGAGGGGCAATCTCCCGGAAGAATTAATAAGACATAACTACAAGTATAATCGTTTATACCACTGGATCCAACCCAAGATATTGAAAATTTGGAACTTTCAACTCCATCCAGAACTTGGGGAAGTACGCGATCGTACAAAATTTAGGAATTCGAGTTTTCCTTGACATCGAAATTTTCCGACTTTTTTAACTATATTTAAAATAAGTCAAGGCCTAACACTTTATCGAAAAAATGACTAGTTTATAAAATTTAGAGCATTAAATTTTGCGTTTAATGTCTACCATAACATTAGAATTTGATCAAGGCTTGCTTTCAAAATGATATCTAAGTGCTAATTTGTTTCTATTTAGTGAGCCTTGATTTTATCGACCTTATCACACAAATGTATAGCATAATATTTTTATATTATCTAGCAAGCTTTCTAATGACTACCTTATTTTTTAAATTTGGTAAAGTGCATAAATAAACAATACAAACAATGCATTTTTAAATCTGTGTAATAAAATGAAAAGCAACATTTAATGACGAAATAACTAAATTTATTTTCGATTTTTTTTTGGGTTTTAATTTTCAAATGAATTTTGGGAAAACTATATCTCAGGAATTATCAGACTCACAGATGTCTATTAGCAATCAAAATAAAGCTTATTAAATGTACTTTAAGGATAATTAATAATATTTATCTTTAAAGAAGAAATAGTTCGCATAATATTTGTCAAAGTAGATTCAAAAAATGTTGGTAACTAATTGTTCGACCAAAACTTTTGGTTTATGAAAAACTATATCTCAGAAACAATTAAAAGTGCAGATTTCTATTATCATTCAAACTGAGCAAGTTAAGGTAATATAAACAGGGTCATATGACCATACATAGCTTATCATTATTATAATTAAATAATATAATTATTAATTAATTTACCTGGTGAAGTAGTCGTGGACGAATGCGGAATGTTCGTCTAGCCATGCCTCTATGGCGGCTTCTTCGTCCCCGTACTGACCTGACCAGCACTCCGCAGTCATCCGTCCTGCAACAGACAATCATGTCATATAATATACTATTGATAGTGTTAACATGTCATATAATATACTATTGATGGTGTTAACATGTCACATAATATACTATTGATAGTGTTAACAGAAACACAATAAACATAATGATACTCATCAAACATAACACGCACATCAAAATTATTTTAAAAATTCAAGATATTTTTAAGACAGGAAAAGTTAAGTGAATACCACGTCTTAGTTTGTCTTTATTTTCATCTTTTTTTTTATAAACTTGTTTTTATTTATTATAATAAACAATTGGCCACAAGACTATAATTGATACATGTCTAGGTACAAATACTTTTTGTATGATAAAGTGAGGTGATTTTTATCTGCATACATATACATTTTTAATTTTATACTGTAGTAAAATTTTAAAAAAATACATAACAAAAATAATAAGCAATTAAAAATCTAATAAGGTAATTAAATATAAATTAGAAATAATGGAGAAATGGACAGTTAATAAAATTGGGTAGAAAATAAATTAAATACTTTAAACAGTATTTATACAATTCGGGTTTTATGATTGTATAGGCCAAGAGAAACAATGGTCAGTGACAACTCACAATATGCGATAAACTTTTGAATTTAGTAATTAGGAGACGTAAAGTATAGTAAAAAGCATTAATAATCAACTTCAATTCATAACTACAAGTTAATCTATTACAAAATATTTGCTTCTGACAGAACAGGATAATTTTATAACAAATACCAGATGCTATAAAAAAAAAACATTATAAACGTTAAGGTATAGGATAGGGGAAAAAAAATGAGACAAACAAACAAATTCCAAAATGGTAAAACAAATAACAAACTATAGCTATAAGAATGTTAAACATTAAGGTATAGAATAAGAAAAAACTGAAACAAGTCTACCAAAAAATATATTCATGCCAGGAGCCTGTCACATCGTTAAGGTTTTCCATCCTTTTTTACTGAGGAGTATGTAGATTACGTACAGCACCGGGAGGGGGCTAAGGGAATTTATAAATATTTCATCTATACATAAATGTATATACATCGAATAAAAAAGAAAGGCAGGACTCAGATGTTTAGGGAGTTATGCACAGGAAAATCATACATAGTTATATAAATAAATATATTATAAAGAGTACACTATTTTAGAAAAAACAGTAAAAAATAAATAAATAAAAACTATGAATGGAGTCTAATTTTAAATATCTAATTGATTAACTAAACAAATGAGTAATTTCCAATAAAAATCAATATATCCACTTTCAGAAAGTTATTATTTAAATATTATTATAGAGAATCTTATGAAGATAACTTATTTATTTTTGCAAATAGTGATTTGAAATGGGACACTTATTTGAAATGGGAAAATTTAAATTTTTTAATAAAATAAATAAATTTCTGATGTAAAATTTAAATTTGTCAAAAAAATCTATACTTTCCAGAAGTAAGTATACAAACTTTTGATTAGAATACATTTTCAAATATAATCTTATTAAAAAATAACACAAATATATATCATGAGCAAAAATCTGAAAGCCGCGTTACTGCGAAATCCCGATATTTTTGAGGGGACTATAAAATCTATAATAAATTAAGTTTTTCATAATATTGTTGTTTTTTTTAGTAGTGAGTGCTAGGAAGTGGATATACTACCGAATAAAACGATTAATTAAACAATTAATTGTTAGGTTTAAAATGTGCCCAAAAATAGAATAAAACAACTACGAATCAAGAGTTTTTCGATTTACTTGGTTTCACACTTCTGTCGAAAAAAAAAATTAATCGACGATTATAACAAATGAATGGTGGTTATAAAAAGTACCGACGACGTGAGTTACTTTGTTCCTTAACGGATAACTTTGTTAAACTGGTGTTTAAAGTTTCATGTTGCACACCAACGGTAGTGAAGCCCCCAAGGGTTGAGAAGGAACAGTATATCTTTTGATTGGTGGAAGCAAAGTTCAGCTGAAAAATATTCGTAGGTTTTCTGGTATATTTCTTTCCCCTCCAGTTATTCTCTGGTAAACAATATTCCTCAAACTTCTATTCCTAGATCGCTTCTTCTCGAAGTATATGGATATGTGTAATCATGAACATGATTAAGTATCTGTGATGAAGAAACAAATATCGGTTTTAATTATATATCTCTTTCCCTCATGCTTGGTATTAAGTCTCCCGTTATTTTTTTGTGCGTAATTGTTTTTAATTACTAATATAATTTAAACACAAAATTAACACGGATAGAGTGGTCCCTTCCCACTCATGACAAGGCAGACGGCGAGTAAACGCCACACTGCTCCCATGTATATAGCAGATTACACAACCTACCTTCAAATACCCTTCAGGCAAAGAAAGGACATATATGTTCATTATGTATTATTATGTGTACATACATAAGTTTTTCTTCGAAATATAATAATTAATATAGAATATTAATATATTCAATTTATATATATTAAACACAACATTCTTTCTTCAGACGACTCTCAAAATTCATCAATTGTAAAAGGGGTTGATTTCATTAGTTCTCATTACCTCCTCCCCATTATTATTACCCCCTACATCCATTGGACTTTGAAATAAAAACACAATAATAATTTTAAATCAATTTAAAAAAACATACATTCACAATTTGGTTTTATTTTGGTCTAGAAATATGAGATATTTTTGTAAGTTGAAAAGAAGAAACATCAGTTTTTACGTATATTTTTTAAACGAAAATAATCATATTCTGTTTTTATTTTACTCTTACTGTTTTAAGTAATTCTTTTCTTCTATAATGTGTCTTAAACTGGATTAGCTATTGATTCTCAGGTGTCTATAATCAATATTTGGTAATAGAGCAATTTTTAGTAATAACCATATAATTTCATCTCATTCTTTTCATCAAGAAAAGAAAAACATAGTTATCACATACAGTGTAAATAAGATTTTTTCGTTTTATTTTAACTCTAAGAAAGCTGAAGTATAAATTTCAAAATTTTTGGTCCGTCAAAAATGAAGAATATAAAATCTAAAATAAAATAAAGTCCTAAATCTGGTAAAAAAATAACCCACTTTTGACCTAACTCATTTTTTACATTAATCATAACATTTCAACGAACCAATCAACATCATCATAAACGACTCTTTCTCTACCGCTGCAGAGTAGGGGATGTGCCTTCTAAAGTGTTTCTCTCTTGATTAAGAATGCTTCTTGAACGACTTCCTCCCAAGTGGATCGTCGTCTTCTTAGTCTCCTTCCCTCCACTCGTGTCTAATATGTCATCCTGGCGGTTTATTTCACATTCATTCTAAGGAGGTGCCCAAATCATCTTTGTATATTCACTTCAAAAGTGGTTTCCATCGGCTGCACTTCGAGGTTTGGCCTTATTGTCGTGTTGTGGATTCTGTCTCTCCTGGTCTTTTCTTCAACTTTTCTCAAGTATCTAATCTCCATTGCCTGAATCTACCGTTTGTGTTTAAAGCTAAGTGTCCATGACCCCAAGGAGTGAGAAACGATGGGCAAGAACGATGATCTATAGCTTTGTTTTCATTGACACCTCTCTTCTGCAGAGTAAACCTTTCCGAATTAAGTTTCCAGCTGCTTCCAGTCTTTGCAACACCTCACTATCAATATACCAGGTTTCTTTAATCCAGGCAACTTAATATAAACACTGCACCAGTTCCATGTTCTGGCCAGATCTTGGAACGAAATCAAGTAAAATAAATTCTACATTACATAAATGTGATAAACAAGTTTATGAGATCATTTCTTGATTTTTTTTATTATATAAAACACTATTATGGTAATAAAAAATAGATTAACATCTATATGAGCAGTCAACAAAAGAAATAAAAACTACTACAGCTTATTGGAAGATTTCCAAAACAAAGTCTTAGGCTCGTTGTCTACAAGCAATCTCTTCTAGCGGAGAAAAAAAAACTCGCTATCACAATAAATCTACAAGATAAACAAAGTACGATAAAATAAAAATAAATCGTTAAATTAAATCAGTTGCTGGTGGATGTCATTGAAACAAGTAGTTGGATTACTCTTTTGTTTCGTTATAAGTAATCCACGTAAAGATTACTGAAAGGGCAGTTTAAAAAGTTTTTTGAAGACTTATAAGAGCACCTTATTTTTTTTTTAATATAACATAGTAACAAGTAATGCAGTTTCCATAATTATTAATATATGATCATCAAATCTGTAACAAGTAGTTTTGTTATTTAAACAAGTAAAATTACAAGACCGTCAATATACATAACAAATGCAACAGAGCTAAAAACATTACCAGCAAAATGGCCCCATACGTAATAGAAATTCTAAATTATCGCCAAAAAATAAATTGATCCAATGAAAAACAGAAAAACGTACAATAATAACATATTTCCCCCCTATTTGGAGCTAGAAATTTGACTAGAGGAAATTATGGATCATTCAAAAGATATGAATGAGGAAAGTAAACAGCAATTCTCAAGTCTCCTCTTGGTATACCGAGTTGAAGTGGCTCTATCCAACCTCCTTGGTGTTTTCCTATTTCAAGTTTTTTAAATAAAAAAACCTACATACTTCCTTGATCTCCTCACTCTTTGTCCATTCATCCACCCATTAAACACTAGATCCCAGCCAAATGAATTTATATATGCCCTCCTATAGAACTTCGTTCTTCTGCAAATCCATCGTCATACGTGCAACCTCCTTCTGGAAATCTCTCACCATCCCCATTTGCCAATCCTCATCCATTCTTTCCTTTAAACAACGCTTATTTCTTCACTTATTGCATAACCAAACCTCCACATCAATGTAAACAATATAGTTAAGCCAAGATCTCAAAATAATCTCATTTTGCTAACTGGAAACTCGTAAATGCTTGCCAGACAAAACTCATAATGTATGAACCATGTATTTATTCTTAGAGGACATATGTCGCAGAATAAAATTATTTTTTAACGAGGGGTAGATAGTTGACCGTTGATTACTGATTGGAGAAGATGGTCGGAGGGGGGGGGGGGGGGGGGGGGTGCGGTCAAAAACAACATAAATAAACAAAAAAATATTTATTTATGCCGACTTTTCGACCTGATTTTCAGGTCTTCATCAGGGCTATAAAAACAAAAAGAAAACAACTATAATTTAGAGAGAAAAAAGTGATTAATAACTACGGACAAGGACAGTAATAGATTGATTCTTTTAATAAAATAAAATGAAAAATTATTTTTTCATTTTATTTCAATTCTCGGTAGACTAGAATATCAATAATTTCGTCCGACTTACAGCCTCCAAACAGTAAACAGCACATATACTGACACAAACCTTTTTCTCTCTTATTACTATTTCCAATTGTTCATACGGAAAAAAAAAATCAGGCACCACTAAAAAAGCACATCCACAAGCGTACCAAACATATACTAAAAGAGAATAAGTGAAAATTTTTCTTAAATTGCAAAAAACTTGAATACTGTATAAATTGTGTGTTAATAAATCGAGTGTATCAATCGTTTATTGTACATTGTTTATAACTCATAATTTATTTACTCTATTGGCTTTTTTATCTATTTTTTCTAATAATTTCCAAATGTTAAAAAGTGTAAATATTTATAAAAACAAAAATTTAAATCACGTTAATTATAATTTTTAAGAGCTAAGGAATGCTGAAATTTGAAGAAGTAGGGATTTACGAAAACATAAATATTTAATATAAGAGCACATTATCTAAAAATAAATAAATAAACATTCAATTTTATTAGAAAACTCAAAATTCCAATATTTAGTTTGACAAAAAAAAAATTACTTAACTAAGTTTTTAAGACAATTCATGTGACTAAATAATTAAATATAAAAAAAACTGTTTTATCTCTAAAATTGGAAAAATAAAGAGCATTCAATGCAAGTATTATCTGATTAATTTCAGCATAAGGTAATCACACCGCCATTTCATACTTTACTCTGTTATTCGCGTAACTTTTTCGGAGATGTAATTTGCATCTTCTTAATTTTCTTAAACACCAAGCAACAAGATGCTTGTGCTTTCTGATCAGTTTGTTTGGTTACTAAGAATTCCTTACTACCATAAATTGGTGATATATTGGTTTCATGCTCTAGGTGCGCTGTAAAACGTATGCGCAACTACCAAGGATTTCAATTTCAAAAGGCGCTTAATACAATTAAACTTAAAAATAAAAACTCAGGAATTTTTCGAAAAAAATTTAGAAATAAACTAAATTGATTAAAAAAACGTTAAGTCTAAGTCAAAACCTAATGGATTCAAATAATTCTTGGAGTTTACGAACACCATTTCCCTAGTTAATTTAATAACAGTTTTAGCTGCAGCTAATTTTTATTCAACCCTGCTTTAAAGCTTATTATTTAAATATTAATAATTTTTAAAGATCACCTAAACAGATGCTGAAGTATCTTAAAAAACAGCAACCAATCTTCATGTCACTGGATAAATGCAATCACAAATCACTGATTTCCATTCACTATTCACTACTTCTACATGACCACACTCGAACAGCAACTGACAATAACTTCCCCCAGCGCTAACATAAACACGACACCGAGGCACTTGCTCTGTGTGGTCCATTGCTAAGAGACCACTACACTTCGGTATTTGTTTGCCCAGGTGGTCCACATTCTTCATCTTCCAAGTCACGCCTAACAGCACTAGGGTCTAGACAGAGGAAACACTCCAACCAGAGCAAACAATCTGAGGAAGTTCAGTCATCGTCTTTCTTAACCAGGGATGACTCAACAAGAGTCTGGGCCACCATGAACAAGAGTTTTGGAAACATGTTAGTGGATCGGAGTCTGTAAGTCGATGTAATATATAAAACTATCTTATATGCTCGTTCCATATTTCTTCCACATTAAAGTTAAGATAAAAATGTTTAAAAATTAGAAAAAAAAAAAATTTTCATTCATTTTTTTGTGAATTTTACTATAGGTAAACACATATAACGTCAAAATACACAAAAACAAAACAAATAAATAACAAAAAAATGGTAGAGCACTTCATTCGAAGTAAAAAAAAAATAATAAATACACCAATCTTTATAAAAGTTACTGCTTTTGAAATTTTACTGAGTGAACTTCAAATTTCGAATATATGCGTTCATAATTAAAAGTGATAAACCAAATACGTCGAAAAAAATATCGGTTATTTTGAATGACTGGTCACAAAAAATATAGATATTACATGAGTACTTCATAAATATATCGTCTCGGTAGTTAGATGACATCGACTTCTATTCTGCTTAGAATAGAGCAGGATGGTAATATATAGGGTAACTCCCTCCCCCTCTGTAAGTTAGAAATAGCCTGGAAAGAGATAAAAAAAAACAAAAAGACTGAGAACATGACAGAAAGCCTCCAACATTAATTTAACTTCTGTATTACGTAAATAAAGATATGAAATGCAAAATTTAATATATAGGTGATATGAATATTACTATGTGTTATTGTTGAAACTATTAAACCAATTTTAAATAATTTAAAAAAAATATCTAGATAAATTATTTTATTTAATCGTGTTATATACTACAATATAGTATCAGAAAGGCTCAATTTCACAATATATACTTTTAAAATTGTAGAGAACAAACCCTGAAGACGGAAAATGACTCCGAAAAATTAGCGTTTTACAAAAAAAGAAAAAAAAAAGGGATATACTTAAGTTATAATAACATTTTTCTTTTTAAATGGTTCATGCCACTGAAGAGTAATTTTATAATGATTTAATTTGAGGTTGCAAACGATCCATAAGTTTTTAGTAGCTATCATAAGTCAGAACAGAAATTAAGCTGTGTTCTCGGTATAAAAATTCGTGATATCGATTAGTAGTTCTCAACTTTTTATTTACTATTGCACATTTTTAATAATTTGAAGGTACACTAAAAATAGTATAAATGAATTTGACAGCAAAACCTCTTTACGTCGGACAGTACATAACGCATCCTGTAAAATGCTACTACTACCTTTTCAGTTAAAATGAAAAATAAATGTTTAGGCTTAGTCTAGTGTCAATTGAAAAAGAAATGTAATGCGGAAACCTCCAAAAAACTCCCACCAAATTGGTCGAAAATCGCTGTCTTAGAAGATACCAAGGCATAGCTTAAAAGGCATAATATGATGTTGATGCGTTTAAATATTATAAGTACCAATAATCCCTACATAACAATCTTATTGAAAAATAAAACAAACATGTGCTGATTTCATACTACGTTTCTCCATAAATATCTTGAATATAAGGTGTCAACCTCCAACCTACAAATACCCTCACATAGAAATCCTTCTTTTCGATGCTAATCCCCAGTCATTCATGCTGCCTCCTTTCAGAATTTCCAACCTCTTTGTATCCATAAACAAGGAAGGAGTTTTACTTTAGACACCACTGAATCCTTCTCCCCCTCGACTATTATTATTATTATTGGCGCGACAGACCGTGGAGGTCCAAGGCCTCCCGAGATGTACTTAGGAAATACATCGCGCGTTTCATGACGTGGTTTTCATAGGTAGGGTTCATCACTCCCACGCCTATTTTTTGAGTGCCACCAATTGGCTAACGGGCCTCACAAATGCCTGGGAGGAGGCTGGGACTCGAACTCGCAACCTTTGGGTTGGCAGACAGGCGCGTTACCACGCTGCTAACATCACCTCTGTAAGTACTATACATGTGGCTAATCACATTAAAAAATAATTATTGTCTTTTATATATTACAGGGGTCAACAACTAGAAATTTGATTTAACAATTTTGGCTGACCTGTATGTTTTTTGGTGTAGTGAAACCAAAATTAAACTCCATTTTATTCCATAACGTACAGGTTTTTTAAAAATTTTATGATATATATTTGATTTTTGACAAAAATTAAAAATTCTTTCATAGCATCTGGGGCACTCAACTTCAAACTTCTTGATCGTATCAAAAGGTCGTTAAAATATGCCGAATGACATAAATAGGAATCTAATACGTCAATTTCAATTTGATATATTAATGAATCATAAAACTTATTCGAGAGACGTTTAATTGCTTTCAAATCTAAGAAATGTATATTTTATTTTGTATATTTCATCACATGAAAGAGAGAATACTATTCTTTATCACAATACTAAAATTTTTGAATTTGGTTCTAAGTAAATACGAGTATTAAAGTTTTCAAGAAGATTCACGAAAATACGCTAACAAATTCAATCTCTTCGGCAAGTGAGATTAATATTGAGAGAATTAGAGCGAAAACAACTTATTTTTTTAATTTAACAAAATAATTTCGAAAAATGCTCTAAAATTGAAAACAAAATCAAATTAAAAAAACTATCTTCATATTCGAATTCTGCACATTAAAAAACAACATCTTACATATAAATCTTTAAAAAAAATTTGTTTCCCCTGTTACAGAGAGTGATTTAGTTCCACACGTTCTTCTAGCAAAACCTGAAATCCTTATGACTCATGTATGATTTGGTAAATTTAAATGTTTTGCCACCAATTTTTTCTCATTTTGACGAAAACAATTAAGAATAATGTGGAAGAATTGAATAAAATAAACATTTTCTGGAATTTATTGCATTAATTATTAATATATTATAATTATTATTATGTGAATAAGAGATAACTATATTATATCTTTGATGCGCGGTCATAAGTGCTTAAGTCACTTTTTGAGCAGTTAGAGATTGTCGTATTATAGCACCAAATCAGAGCTACCGGTTGGTAATAAGGTCTATATGCTTCATATAGACTTACTACTATATTGTTTTATAAAAATAACAATTACAAAAATATCAATAATTAAATTTAACACAATGTTTTGAACTTTATTTTTGTTCTTCTGAAAAATTTATATTTTCGACTTAAGCCCTTATAACCGCGCATCAAAGGTATATTATATAAATATGTTATAATTATTATCACATGTCATAATTATAAATGTAGAAAAATAAAAAATTTTCTGGAATTTATTACAATTATAAATATATTATCTCATGTTTTCAATTTAAATTGACTTATAGGAATCTGATTTATGGCATTTGGAATAAATTAATATTTTTAAGTTGATTGGTAGAGAAACCTTGGCGCTATGAAAGATTTTCTTGATTAATGAGCTATAAAACTGACATTAAATATCATGAATTTGTAAAATAACCTGTACGTGACGAAAGAAAACGGATATCGTTTTCAGATTCAGTTTACCAATAAACTTAAAGACCAACCAAAACTATCACATAAAATTTCCAGAAGTTAAATTTTGTAGACCTATTTAGTTATTAATTATATCCACATCTTATTTCTCCTAAAATAATAAGAAAAGTTTAGTATAAAAAAATACTATTGAGAAGAATAGAAAAACTCTACAAGACCCTTTCAATATCAAAAACCATTAGCACTGACGTCGACTAGTCATTAATTGTTAAGGCATATACAAAAGACTGACAGGTGTTGACGCACAATAGATTTTGACAAATATGACATGGATGGCTTCTCGTACTCAATTATTAACAAAGTGAATTATTTCTTATATTTACATTGTTACAATAAAATTATATTTTACTGTCAATTATCTACAGGCATATAAACATTCATTTTTCTGTCAAATAGAATATACCAAAGAAATAATGTATATAAAAAGGAACGTAAAGCACGAACTGAAAATAGGCCATTTCCAATCTATTGTCGTAAGACTTTCACGCCGGAAACATAAAACCTTTATACTGCCAGTTCTAAAGATACTGTAACATGATTTTACAACAAACTAGGAAGAAATGTTTTAAAACATTTCTTAGAGAAAGAACCAAGGGCGTTCTTCAGCGTGATTATTCCGACATAATTAAAGTTTATTTTTAATAATCACTTACAGAGTAACAATGACTTCCAATTACGTTTTATTGATATTCTTTATTTAATGCTGATAGCAAATTAGTTTGTGTACACTGTTTTCAACGACAATGAAATTGGATTACTGATAGTGCCAAAACGTAGACTGTCAGAATTAATAAAACACAAACTTATTGGATTACTGATTTAATATATTGATTGCTGCAGAATGATTTTTTTTTCATTATTATCACAAAATTAAAAGAACTACTTTTTCTCTCAATTTTATTTTAATACCTCAAACATTTCGGCCCTTAGGACATTTTGAAGGAACTAATTCAACAACCTTAACTATCGATGTCATAATTCATTAAACTGTCTTTTTTGCAGACTAATATTTTTGTGGAATAGTTTTTGTATTGAAATTATATAGTTTATATAAAACATGGGCAATTAGCCAGCAAAAAGACAATTTAATGAATTATAACATCAATAGTTAAGGTTGTTGAATTAGTTCCTTGAAAATGGCCTAAGGGCCGAAACGTTAAAGGTTTTTAAAATAAAAAGTTGAGAAAAAAAGTGGAACATTGAAGTTCCAGTTAATAATAACGCAAACGTATTATGTTTTATAAAAATAATCATTGATTGATCCCCAATAACAAAGTAATTATAATTGAAACATGGTTACAAAAGAATTAAACACAGAAAGTCACAATTTCAAATATTCTTTAACATATAACATAAGATGTAAAAGCCCCAAGACAATAATGATCACAGTAAATAAACATTTAAGAATAAGCAGGATTTTAAATGAGATATTCACAGAGCAACTTCTAAGAATTTTATATTTTAAAAAATGTTTTAATATTGTGACTGGGATGAAAATGAAAATTGCAAACAAAAAAGGGCAGAACAATACAGAAACACAATTTTATATTAAAAATCTATAGTGGTCCAAAAAGTCTTTTTGATTGATATTAATAATAAAAAAATAATACAACAAAAATATAAGTAACCAAAATATATTTTTTATTAATAAGTAATTTTTTTTATTCTATTTTAATTTAGATAATCGTTTTGCAAGTAGCTTCAAATTCATTATTACCCATCATATGTATCATAATTATTACCATTATATTGTATGCAATATAAGTCTGAAACTAAACCAATAGCTAAATATTACAATTGATTAATTAAGCGATTAGGTATAATATTTGGCGATAACTAACTGACGTGAATTTAACATTATTGACATTTAAGAAATATATATTTATTCATTACCGCAAAAACTTCTTAATTCGTAAACTTTATAATGGGGCTACCTTTACGAATATGATCATTATATCCGATTTTATTAATTTTAAATTAATAAAACTCAAAAGAATTTATTCAACATAAAAACTCAATAAAATAAATTTATCAATCTAAAAAATACTTGATCATTCGCGATAAATCAATAAAGTATACGAATATATGAATTTTAAAAAATACCTGGTAAAGAGACCTTCTTAAAAATAACTGCTGATGTTATTTCTAGGCATTCTACGAAATGTTTTTCCTTCATTCCGTATACTTTATTTTTATATTTCGTCTGAAACGATAAGAAACTACTCCTAGATTGACAAACGCTCTAAACCTCCCATTTACTACAAAAACTCTTATACACTACCACGATCACACCCTATTTGGACATACGGAACTGAGAAATCCACAAAACCATCAAATTCCTCCCGTATCCAATCCTCATAATCCAAAACCATCCGTAAAATCCTAGATGCTCCTAGATACGTCACTTAAAACTCATTGATAAAGACTTCGACATCCCATTCGTTGCAGACTTGTCCCGAGTTCTTACGATAGTTCCTAATCTCTTATCCTTAACAATCGCTGATAATCTCTGAGGCGTCTGAAAAGAAGATGGCCATAGTTTCTTCCATAGCAATGACTGAGAGTATCACTATTGAGTGATTCCTTCCAAAGATTGTAATGTGTTCTTATTTTATTTTATTTTTTTATAAACAGTTGTAAATTTCAATAAACAATTAAAAAAAATTTTTTTTTCTGACCTCCTTTATTGAAAATATATAGATAACAATATTGATGTATTTATATACATGTATATATCAATATTGTTATCTATATATTTTCAATAAGTCAGAAAAAAAAATTTTTAAAAAATCGAACGGTATGTTTCACTGTTTTCAACATTGTATTTGAGAGCACTAAATTGATAAAATATTAAAAATTTTAATTAAAAGATATAATTCAATAAAACAAAACTACTTTTTTTTCTTTTAAGAGGAATAAATAATCTGAATAATCTATATAAAAACAGAAATTGTAATAATAAAATTAATCATTAAATTGACAATAGAAGTCATTAAAAAGTTGTAATTCCTTTAGCACTGCTACTTAACAAGTTCTGAGACGAATTTTAGAAACTTTTATTAAACTCCCCCACTCAGAGCGTTTCAATATTCCAGTGCTCCAACGAGCGTGAGATCTTCAACTTTTAATCAGTATCGTGGGAGAGCGGTGAGGGTTTGCCGCTAAACTGGGAATCTGGGCAAAAAAACATGTCAGATTTGAAGAAAGTTTGCCCGTGTAAGCTGTAAATACTCTTACTGTAGAAAGGAAAAATTAACATTTGCAACCTTAGTCGGTATAATTAGCGATAATTTCTAATAATTCTTTATTTAATGGACAAAAAACAAATTTAATTGTTTAGATTCTTAGTCAAAGATGTTATAAAAAAAATATTTACTGATAGAGAGTAGAGCAGTGTTGTAAAAAAAATATATATAGCAAATTCCAAAATTGGCCAAAACTGGGCATATATACAATAAAATCCTTCTAGGAGAGATCATAACAACAACAATTAGTATATGTACCGCCGAAGCGAGTACAATGACGTGTGACAATACGAGTACAACCACCTGATCAGAAAACTGCCGCCTCCAACGTGCAAATATTGTCAGACCATTCTTACGATTAGACATATTTTTGAAGAGTGTACTCACTATTTGCCAATTATAAATAGAATAGGACTGACCCCAAATGTATCCGAAGCTCTCACAGATGAGGAAGCTAAAATTACATTAGTGTTTGAATTTTTAAAAGCACATCGCCTTCTTTATAAATTATAACTCCTCTTCGATTTTTATTTTTTTATGTTTTTTACATATTTTATTTTATTTTTTAATTATTTTTTTTTTATTTGTTTTATTTCTATATTTTTTATTTTTTACTACAAACAGCGAGTAGAGCAGTGTTGGAAAAATAAATTATTTATACAGAGCAACGTAGTAAAATTGGCCAAAACTTGGTTTCGGCATCCACCTTTATTTAAATAATGATAAAAAAAAAATGTGATAATGCTTTAAGGAAATATAAGTCAGTAATTATTGAGATATAAATGGAACATAGGAGATAGTCGTCGTAGGTACGGTCGGATTAAAAGAAAAAAAAAAGGCAATGCACAATTTTTTAAATGTATTTAGACAGAAAACGTATTTACTGCGTGTTGATTGCTATCATATAGACCCTAGCAATAATCTCCTAAATTTGTTCTGTACAAATAGGGGTAATAAGAAACATCTTCGACGGCAGACATTTCAATCATCTTCATCGCCAATTGCTGACTTTCCTCTCTGGTAGGAAAGTCAATTGCACTTTCTAAGGGAAACTGATGCAGGCGGAGTGAGAGGCTGCATATATTACATCGGCCACAGGAAAAAGGAAAGGGTTTTCGTAATTTCTGAAGTTGAGGGATGCATCTCAGTGAATTCTTTGAATTATTCAAGTAAGGCAAACCTACTTTCGATAGATGACAACAACCCGACAGCAATTACAAAGAATATAGAAATATTTTTTTATAATGAAGTATCACATTTTATAATTGTATTCCAATAAACAAATGAGAATTTCGAACCGTCATACACAAGATGACTTGATTGTACAAAATGTTTTTAATAGATATTCTTACAATGAGCTACCATGACATGCCAACAGACAACCGCAAAAGGCTGAAAAGGTGTTGGATACCCTATTATTTTAAAGAAGTAGTAAACAAATTTACTGATTGTTAGAGGATAATCCATTAATTTTATAGTCATACTTGCAACAATAGCTTTAACGAGCTACTTCAAACCTTCTTATGCCCAACCATCAATTAGTTCTTGCATAAATTGAAATTAAGTACAAACCCTATAACACCATCTTCACATGGCGTTTCTCGAAGATTAATTCTAATTCATTTTTATACTTAAGTAAGTAGAAAAGTTAATGGTTTCTACAGTATAGAAACTGCATTTATGCGCATAATTATAGGTTACATATAAGCCATTGTCAATGTGAACCTCTATAAATAATCAAACTAAGCGGGTTTGATTCTTCCAATATTGCAAATATTTCTGTAGCAGTAATTTTTGCACACTTCACCAGTATTTGCGTTTTACGTATTCATTCCATATATATAGACTAAACTAAAGGAAAAATAATTTAAACAACAATAATAATAATACATTTTAAAACAAAAATTCAAGTATATTTATAAATA
>NW_027107309.1:906031-916372 GCF_000696795.3 Halyomorpha halys | reverse complement strand
AATAAATAATAGAAAAATAATTTATATGAAAGATAAAAGAAATCAAATTTAAATAAAAATAAAGATTTAACATTAGAATAATATGTACATAACGATAATATGTACATAATCCCCATTTCTGGTTATCGATAAGTATTACGTATTTGTTTGGACTAGTTTGTAGATCTATTTCAGCAATTCCAAACTTTTGCGCCAAGACAAACGTTCAAGCTAAAAAAAATCTTTTTATTCTAACAAAAAAAAAAAACTATCACACTTGTCGAGCTAAAAAAATATATATAAAAAAAGTTGCCAAAATTATCATTAGAGCTGTTCAGTAAGTAACAAGATATGGAAAAAAAAAGTGTAAAGTATATTTTGAAATGCGCTTTATATTTGCTAATTGAATCTTAAATGTTTTCTTTTTTTTTTTTTTAATATTTTGAAGTGAGATTTGCTAGCAGGGCCCTTTCCACACGCTGGTGCCTCTCAGGAAGCTACAGCACCCACTTTGAACTGCTGATTTATTATGTAATGTCAACAGAGGTCGAGTCTTGTAAGAGAAAATAAAAATAATTATGTAATTAATGAAGGAGGACAGCGGTCAATAAACGAAACTCCTTTTTACCCCTAATGAAGATCTAGAAAGTGGGACAAAACTTTAGAGTATAGTAAATATTGTTTTTTACTATTTTGAGGTTCTTTTTTAACCGCCACCCGGACGATCTTCCTTCATTATCTTAGAAATCAGAACAACTTCAACTACGTTTATTTAATCTAGTAATGATTTTATTTCATTCCAATAAACGGTTCAGAAATTATATTATTAAGATTAAATTTTGTTTTACAACTATAATAAATTGTTATTAAGGAAAAATTTACAAAGAGGATGTTGTAAGAGAGTCCTCAAAGACATATCAGAGTGCGCCACCTTATCGCTTTCTTTATCGTTCTTCCATTCACTAGAGCCTTATCACTGAAGAGGGGGAAGGTCAGTGTTTAGTCATAATTGTTTGTTGTTATATATCTCGGTTAGTCAACAGAGGTTGTGTGGTTGAGGGGAATAATGTTATATGCCCAGGGCAAAGAAAGCAATACATTTAATCTATTACATAAAAAATAAACAGTTATAACGAAGATAATCGATCGGAAAAAAGTGACCGCACGTTGGGGAAAACCCAGTATACATCATAAGCATGACTAAATTTCATTTATTAAACTTTTGAATTTTCTTTTGCACTCTACATGCTCACGATATGAAAAAACTATAAATTAAAAAAAAGTTATAACTGCTATGGTGTATAATAAATTAAAGGTCCCTCAATTTGAACTATACTATTTGAAACCAGTCAATGTTATTAATACCCTCGTATCTCCTCTTAATTAATTTTATTTTTAACTTCATTGGTGGATTTGTGAGATTCGCATTCGTACTCCTTCATTTGTCTGATGTATTGAGTTAAGAATGGAATATCCTGTTATTAAAATTATCTTAGAAAAAACCAAAAAAAACCTTGAATTATTGACCTCCTCACCCATAGGTTTATCCATCCACCTATTAAATACAAAATCTTAACCTATCGATTTGTACATCCCATCCTATGAAAAATCCTTTGTCGGTAGGCTCATTTTGGAATTTCCTCACCCATTTCCATTCTTAAAGCCCCCTTGTGTTTACTTTTAAATTATAAATATTTGATATTACATAGTATATTTTAACTTTAAATAAAGTAACCAAACAAATTTTGCTCAAATTGTCCACATTGAAGACCAAGATTCCAGAATACAGACCGATTCGTTAAAAAAAAAAATTAAATTAAAAAAAAAAATAAGGTACTCTTTTTAACTATTCTGGCACGATTTTAAAAACGTAGTTTCAAATGCACTAGATTACAAGACGACTGAAAAACAGTTAAATGAGATATCGGCTCTAGTCTCTTCTGGTGTCTAAAAACGATTTTTCATTTATCTAGGCCATAGATTTCCATTTTTTTTTTTTTTTTTTTTGGCAAAACGCCAACTTTACAAATCAAGAATTCTTTATCACCATTACAACATGTTTTCGTTTTCAAGGTATTATATATTTTCCACCGTAAGTATAAACTAAAGAATTAAGGATGTGCTTTTTATGTTTTTACTTTTTTTTTTCTACTCCTATATAAATATTTATGCTACTTAGGAACACTTCATGATAATTTTAAGAACATTTTATTTTGATATATCATCGTTAATACATTTTGCCCACACAATTCACGATTTATTTTACGTATTTTCCTTTTTTGACATATTTGTCTCCCATACTCAGAACTTTTTTTTTTAATCAAAATAAAATAACTAGTAAATTAGAAATAAAATTCATGGATAAAAAATTACTACACATAAACATGCAATGTTATGAAAATGTAGGGAAAAATGTTTTGAGGATTTTATTACTTTTATAACTACGTATTTTGAAACTTGCACATATTACGCCAAGGATCT
Source organism: Halyomorpha halys (assembly GCF_000696795.3). Classification (NCBI taxonomy): domain Eukaryota; kingdom Metazoa; phylum Arthropoda; class Insecta; order Hemiptera; family Pentatomidae; genus Halyomorpha; species Halyomorpha halys. The sequence continues at coordinate 913,912 of NW_027107309.1, read as the reverse complement.
TTTTGCTACATATTTATTATTATTATTTTGTAGATATACTATTTTTAATTTGTTAGAGTTTTTTTTTTTTTTTTTGCAGGAGAATATCAACTGTTGGCTCCACATTACCACCACACCACTTCATCAATTGTTAAAAGCAAATCTAGTCAATCTGGTAATATATATCCTTCACCTCAGCTTCATCTAAACTTGATAAGTAACGAAGTTGGCTACATTAATGGGACACCTAAAACGCCAAAAGCCCCACAATATAACATGTTAAGAAGATTAATTCTGAAGACGATACAATAATCCATTCCACCTTCTGTCAGTAAACTAACGCAAAGAAAGGGCTGCATAAACCGTATGTAAATGTAAAGACCTTACCTTATACAGATGTTCAACATGAAATACCTAAAGAAAAACAAAAAATAAAATCCCATTTCTTGGTGCAAATTGTTCTGCCCCAAATTGCTGGTCTAGTGTGTCACATACCGAGTCGGCCAGGAAGGTGAAAATATAAGCTTTTAGGAAAACCATTAGCCTTACCTTTCGCTACCTGTCAGCGGTTAAGGACGTTCCATTATCAACTCCATTTCGTAAGAGCCCGTATAAATAGCATTAGGAAAATTCCTCGCTTAGAAGAGGGTGTCATGGGATTTATTTCGGTCCAAATCAGACAAGAAACTGATTTATAAACAGTTGGTCCTGGTTTATGTTCTAAACTAGTAAAGCTTGTAGTAGCTAGAGATCGTGAGCAGACATCCATGTCATTAAAATGTTCCATATTTTGTCTTGGAACGTTTTGGGCCTAAGTGTCAGGTAATATCAATACTTGGCAATCGTTGTTTGTAAACATCTTTGAATAATATTAGACTAAATTGAACATAGATATTAAACTCCGAGATTTGAAATAACATCTTACATTTCTCTTACACCGAATTCTTGGAAATCAAGGAAAAAATTAAGGAGTCAGATAGATCATTTAAATGGATCCAATATTTCATTGATAAGCTTATCTTAAAAAAATACAACGAACACTCAGACGAGTTTTTTGTTACGAGATTATTTTATTATTATTAATATTGTAAGTCTATGATATGGTGGTAATCGAAACTTACCATCCATATCATTAAAATGTTCCATATTTTGTCTTGGATTGTTTTGGGACGACGTATTAGGTAATATGAATACTTGACATTCGTTGTCTATAAACATCGTTTAATAATATCAGACTAAATTGAATAAATGTATGATCGTAATTATTCGTTTATATTTCTCTTATAACAAATTCTTTGAGAAAATTAAAAAAAAAAAAAAAGAAAGAAAGAAAGAAATCTGGGGAAAAAATTAAGGAGTCAGATAGATCATGTTTAATAAATCAAATATTTAATGGATTAAATATTTTTTAACAAATGCATTATAAATAATTACACTAAATGTTTCAGTAAAATGTCACTACATTTGTGCTCAGAAATTTACTATTGTATTTTATAATTTATACTGCTTTCCTGATTATGACACAAAAACATACATATCTGAATTTTCCAGTAGATTAAATGAGTAAGTCAAATCCTCCAAAATAAAATTATAGTGCAATATTATGTTCAAACGCTGACAGTATTAGGCAGAGTATAGGCAGTGTCCTATACACATGGTGATAGTAAACCTAGCCTAAACGTGTACGAATTGAGTAACTCAAATAACTATTACCATTGTCGAACTATCGTTGATTCATAAACATAAAAACTTAGAACAAAACTAAATTCAAGTTCAGGAACAGTCATAACACAACAATGTTTTCCGTCCAATCACCATTACAGTTGTGAAGTGTGACAGTTCACTGTCAAGACGTATACATATTGCAGTTAACATGACTGTAACATAACTGGCATTACTTGTACTATCAACTATCGCGACAAAGGCAGTGCAGTAGAGCTATAACAGAAAATATCAAGCAGTATAAATCGTACAAGCAAATGCTCTCGTGACTGCAACTATTATAAAATTACACCTGGAATTTATAAAAATGAGATGAAGAAGATGGTGTCCCTCGCATATCCACCTTAGAACCACCTATAATTCCATCTTAGAACTATAATTCTGATTTCCACCTGCCGCCCTACGACTGAGAAGTCATCCTATCCCTAACTGTAGGATGAGGAAACGAAAGATAGAGGAAGATGCGGACAATTAGGAGTTCTGTATTGTCTGGAGCAGAGTGTAGCTATACTAATGCTACTAATAGCTGATATTAGGAGAAATTACATACTACACTAAGCCTTCACAGAATGGCCATCCGTGTCGAAACAGGTGATTACATCTTAGTGCTACACCCGTCCGGCGTTCGGAATGTTTATATAGTAACATCCATTATGGTATAATAGCTTTTAAAAATTTAAACAAAAATGATATTGGTGATAGTAGGAGTAAATAAAATAATTGTTAAGAATATAAATAACTTAGAGGACACACATTCTTTTTTCTAATTACTAGTCAAAATTGATGAGTCTGCCAAGTATAGGTAGGGGGAATAAAAAATGGCGGCTGTTTCAAAACCTTAAAAAACCACTAATTTTTCATTCGGAACTCTATTTATTTAAATCTATCAATAATAGAAAACCTAAGAGAACATTATTTAAAGAAGAGTAAATTTGCTTAAATATTAGCTCTAAAAGAGCTATTTACGTCCAATAGTTCTCGAGATATAGCTTTTTAAAAAGCAAAATTTCTTAAAAATCCACTGAAAGATTAGTAGTTAGTTAATTTATTTTGAGAATTCTATATCTCAGGAAGTATGTGACGTACATATGTCTATTAGCACTCAAATTAAAGCTAGTTTAATGGACTAAAAAAGTTTATGACCTTTACCTTCGAAGGAATAGTAGTTTTCATGATATTTGCTAAAATAAATTGGTTTATAGTTGTTCGGACAATAAGTTTGATTTATGAAAAAATATATCTCTAGATCCATAAGACGCACATATATCTGCCAACACTCAAAATAAAGGAAATTTTACTTACTATAAAGTACTTTATGAAACTTATCTTCGTAGAGGTAGTAGTTTTTATGATATAAACATATGAATATGAATTTGGCAAATGAAAATTTGTCCGAACAACTATAAATCAATTTATTTATATTAACCAATTTCATGTAAACTACTACTCCTACGAAGATAAACATCATAAACTACAATATAGCTCATTAAACTAGCTTTAATTTTAGGGCTAATAGACATCTGTACGTCAAATAGTTTTTGATATATAAATTTTTCAAAATAAATTCACTAACTACTGATCTTTCAGTACGTCCCATACAACATTTTTTAAAATGTTGCTTTTTGTAAAGCCATATCTCCAAAACTATTTAACGTAAATAACTTTATTAAGGCAAATATTTTAGCAAATTTAATCTTCTTTAAATGACGTTCTCTTAGTTTTTTTGTGTTATTCCTACTTTTTAAGATATAGAGCTCCGAATGAAAAAATAGTTTGTTTTGTTTATCGCTTTCAAACAGCCGCCATTTTTTATTCCACCTACCTATGCTTGGCAGACTCTTCAATTTTGACTAGTTTTCATTAAAGTAATCAAAAATTGGGGTGAAATAACTGCCTTTTTTCTCCCCTTGGGCTCTTGTACTAAAAGGGCTAATAGCTACCTGTAATTCAGGAAAATCTACCATAAACGCCTGGGTGATTCCCCAGTGGGTAACGAAAAATATTTTGTTTTAATGAGAGATCTCCTTTCTGATTTATTTATTTTTATTTTAATAACCATTTTATACAGGTTGTCAATAAACATTTTGTTTCATTTATACACGATACAGCAAACATGATTTAAACAATTTTTAGACCTTAACTAGAAAATACTCTTATATTAGGAGAAAAAAAAACTAATTTTAATATTAATAAATATATTTTGTTTCATTTTCGAGACATGGGAGCAAACACATTTTAATCAATTTTTACACTTTAACAAGAAAAACTCAGGTGTTAACCAAATTCCTAAAAAAAAAAAAATGTCTCACCAAGTGCCCAGTATTCAACACTAGATATGGTGGTACAATGTACCTAAAAATATGAATAAATATAATTCTTTATAATGAGTCTTTTTGATGTAACCTGAGGACTTTTCAATGGTACATTGAGACCCGTAAAAAATTCCTAGAGGTCAGAATAAAAACCTTTTAAAAATGAAATATAATAGTACATTTGGTTTTATAGCAATACATCACTAGATAAATCAGAAAAAGGTCAGTATTTCCTAAAACAAACAGAAAAGTAACTATAAATGAAACTAAGACATATATAACAGCCACCTGTAGCTCAAGAAAATCCGCCATCACCACGACTATTTTTATGCCATTTCCCAGTGAGTAACGAAAAATATTTCATTTTAATGAGGAATCACCTTTGTGATTTATATTTTTATTTTAATAATCATTTTATATCAATTTTATCATAATCAATTTGTTAATAAATATTTTGTTTCATTTTCAATATGATCGAACAAACAATGTTTGAAACATATATTAGACTTTAACTATAAAAAACAACGTGATTTTATTCACAGAACACATCTCTGGGCCCATTATTCCACGCTAGAGATGATCCTACTATGTACCTAAAATATGAATAAATATATTTTTTTTATTAAACGCTAGTTAGTTATTTAATGGGGATACATATATGATATTGAGCATACAAAAGATAAATTTCAATACATAAGGCATATCTCAACTTCCAACGATAACACTTACAACTCACAGTAATGCATTGTATAATCCATTGTCAATACATATAAGCCCGAAGAAATTATTAACAATATCGGAATGAAAAACAGAATACATTTAATAGTCTGCTCAGTATAAGAGAATGCCACAGGGAGCCATAATGAAATCTGTATCCTTTATTTCAAGTGAATATATTATAGATTGGAATGGAAAAAGGACTCGTATTATTTCTGTAATATCTTTTCATTATCAGAATTAAAAATAAAAAATATCATCTAGCTCGTTTTCTTCAAGACTTAGCTACGCAAGATAAAATTGTATAACATTAAATGCGTTACCGCAGTATAGTAATCCTCTGATTTTATATAGTGCTCAATACATAAAATAATGTTTGCTATTAACATTAAAAGAAACTAGAACTTTTCCAAATAGCAGGTTCTCCATCTTAATAATTAATTTAAACTCATGTCATTATTTAAGGTAATTTTTTACATTATTATTTTTTCAAATTTAATATATTAACTCTTTTTTATATATATTTACATATTTCATTTGCTCAGTTTTTATGTTTCACTCATTAGAAAATTATAAATCAATTAGCATTTTTTTTTCTTGATATAGATAACTGATTCGGCAAACAATTGAAACGCACAAAGCAAATGAACTAATGGAAATTCTTTGTAATGACCTCAATATTTTCTTTCTCAGTGATTTTCCTTCAAGCTCATGATAAAGAAATCTCTTTTCAATTGCTAATACATCTGTGGGGTACTTTTCTAACAACCTTTGGCCCTCATTTTTTGTATTAAAAAAAATTAATAATGATCCATTCAATTGTGCTGGAGATGTGACCAAGAAAACCGAGAAATAAATTCTAGTGGTGGAAGAAAAAAGTTATAACCCACAAATGGCATCATAAATAGTACTTTTCCAGCACCAACTTAATTTACCAACAAATTTTCTAGCCTCTGACTCAATACAAAGAGGTTATAGAGATACGTAAATACTATAAAACTTTGATTATCTCTCTACGGTACAAAAGTACGAAAAAAATTTAATATTTAACCTGTAGATTAGGTTATGAGAGATTTTAGATGAGGTTTGGCACGAATTTTCCATTAGGAAATCCATAGAAGTAATTAAATCGAATCTAAACAAATAAATAAGGAAAATACATAAAAATATTACAAATAATAGGCTATTCTCAATCTATGTTATCATTATAACATAACTAATAATCAATATATATAAAGGTTGATAAGATTTTAATCACATCTATTGCAATAATTTTTAAATGGACTGGTTAATGAACATTTTGTCCAAAACGTCATCCAAAAAGTTTAAATAAATTAGAAGTATTAATAATGGTTAAAATAATACTTAATAATATACAAATAATAAAAGCAAAAACAATTATTTTGTTTTATTTAAATAATAATTTTATTCAATGATTGATTAACTTAAAATATTATAACAACAATTTTACTAAATAAAGTAATAAAATATTTAATGAACTAACAAAAATAAAATATATTGATTCTTCAAATAGGTTATGTTTGAAGTTAACATGAGATTAACATAATTAATTAATACATAATAGATTCTACACTAACATAAGATCCAATAATAACATTTCACATTTGATTGGTTAATCGGTAGGAAAATATAATATTAACAGATAGATTCTTCAGAGAGATTGTTATTCAACAAAATAAAAATAAATACACATATAGATAAATAATTAAGGATTGAGAATAATAAATTATAAATAAAGAACGAAACATACCGTATCCGAAAATACAAAACGTCTATTAACCAGTTACCTGCAAGGCTAATAATATTTAACTGGCAATAGTTTTGTCAACAAAAGATATTTGAATTTCCAATAGTTCGCACCAAATTATCAGGATTCTAAGATTGACTGCGTCTTGGAAATAATCGATACTAATAATACGTGCTTCGATTTGATATCGACTATCTTGCTCAATGCCCTCTGACTGCCTCGGGTAAACAATGTTGGGAAAACACTCAACCAACCCTCGTCGCTTCGATTAGATAACATGCCGTTTTATTGATTGAATATTTAATTAATCAACAATGTGTAGAGTAGACGTTATATCCATCTTAGATTTTTTTATTAAAATTGTTTTGTTTCTCAAAACCTTTTTGTAATCATATCTTAAGAACATTAAAAGAATTACAAGATATTTCTTCAATTACTTCAGACTGTTTAAAATGTTCAATAGATCGGTTATTTTATTGATTATATTGAAAAAAATAATTGCAAAGAACACTCAAAACTGTTTTTATACGCGATTATATTAATACTAATAATATAACGTCAAATGAACAGTTTTGTCTGAGATCTTGGTTGGATATTTTCTTTTCTTTATCCTTTCATACCTGTCCGCAGAGGCATCTCCTTTGATGCAGCAGTTGAAGTGTCCTGTCCACAAGGTGACAGTAAATCTTTGACAATTAGACAAATGGTCATTACAGTTGCTGCCAAATCACCATTACTATTGATGAACTTTGAATAGAATCAACTTCATGTTTTCATTCTAAATCAACATGATGTGCACATATTTCTTCCAAAAACTTGAATCAAATGTGACAAAAGATATTGAAAAAGATTATTTTATTCCACGATAATCTAGAGCAAAAAATATTAAAAATTGGAAATAGGTTTTGACTGGTTTCGGAATACATCGTCAAAATATACTCGCAATGTTCCCCACCGAAACAAAACTAAAAAAAGTATTTAAATAATTAGAAAAATCATTTTATAATTGCTAAAAAAAATTAAATTATTTAAACTTTTAAACAAGGAAACAAAATTAAAATATTGAAAAGATAATGTTCTTTTTTTTTATGTACCGAATGGGCGGGGCCGGCGGAAGGAGACACCGAGGGCGGAAGTAGGCGGGCGGCGGAGGTGGCTAATGCCTCATATCCGCCCGCCAGGTCTGATTTAGCAGGCCCTGGCCCGCTCCTGGAGGTGGTGGATACAAGAGGCTGTGGAATTTGACACGAACCACTTTAATAAAATTGGAGTAATATCTTCATGTAATTGGCGTGTTATCTAGCACATTTTCATTGAATCCTGAAGTTCCAACCTCTGATAAATCCACTGACATTGAAATCTTCTAATTCATAAAAAAAATTA
>NW_027107309.1:871111-899546 GCF_000696795.3 Halyomorpha halys | reverse complement strand
TATTATTAAGCATGTAGAATTATTTCTGTCTCTATATGGCAACACCATCTCAGGGAGATGTACGAAGTATTACACATGTTTGAGTGATATATCTTTAGTTACAAAACTAAGGAAAAGTTAAAAATATCATAATTGAGCATGATATTCTATTTATGATATTGATTTTATTCAATAAAATCGGACAATTAAATATAGAAACGGAAATGCGAAGAAATATATTTTTTATATATAAACTAAAACAAAAATCCACAATTTCCAGTATTTCTTTTCTAGTGAGCTGTTTACACTTCAAATAAGACTTTTTTAAAAATATGAATTTGCCTCCGAAAGAGAGGCGCAAAAATAAATTTTATAGCTGTATGTACATTTTTTTTAAAGATTTCACTACTTAGAAACTATTCAAGAAAAAAATTTTAATCATTAAATTCTTAAATATTTGAGAAAGAAATTAATAAAATCCGAATCCCGTAAGGTCAGGTCGAGAAACATATATTTTAGTTTAGAGGTCAAGCATAATGTGTGAAAATTAGGCTGGAATAATAGAGTGAAATAATCAACACATTAACTTGATAATTAACTGAATTAAGCATTAATTGGATAATTATAGCATAAAATCACTATAAAAGCAGGCTGTGAGCCACTAAAACCCACCATGGGTTCAGTACTTTCATGGGTTCAGTACTTTGTAAGGAAGTACTGTTTTTTAGAATGGTTAAACAAGGAGGTGATTTGTTTAAGATCACGTTTAATAGCTAGATTTTTGATCAATTAAGGGTACACACTTTATGATGGATACAGAACTCACGGGTTGACTCACTGCTACAATAATAAAATAAATAAACGTGTCTGGAACAACTTACTAGATAAAAAGTAATTTTCATTTTCCATATTATATTATATAAATACATAGTACTGACGCCGTATTTATATGGTTATTATAACTGAACCATATTATTAAAAATTATCAGTGGTTCAAAGGATCTTTTGTATAAAAAAATAACTTATTCCATTATTTATCATTTAAAATATCGATTACCTTTTTTTCTTTCAATATGCACTCACTTAAATATTTTATAAATATCTAGAACTAAATTTATATTTAATATAAATATAATTACTTCGAAACGGGACACCTTGCAATTAATCGAATGTACTTTCTAAACTTATATCCATTCTTAAAAACAATAATCACTATTCCTTCTTAATTATTAACTAAATGATTGTTATCGAACATTGAATTGTGTTGATTCAATCTATAAGAATAACTATAAGCCCAAATGTAACAATAGTCAACCACTGCTGTGCCAGACAGTTATTTATAAAAGATAATTAATCTGTTTTATTAACTCATTATACAAAACGAATACAGATTGAGGGTTTATTAATGTTATTTCCACCCCCTGCCCCAGAGCCAGCTGTTACCCTACCTGACAGCTGACTTATTGGAGATCGATATCAATAATTCCAGCCCGTATTGGACGAAATAATACTTTAATCCTCTTAAGGAGAAATTGAAACGGGCTCTTATCGGCAAATCGATTCCAATAAGTGATGTCTAAGACTTATATATAACACGTTCATATTTCTTCATAATTAAGGGAATTTAATTTTTAATTTACATAAACGTGTAAAAATTTATTTCTTCGCTATATTTAAATTTAATTTAAATTATTTAAAAAAACAAATAAATAAATTCATCATTTCAACACACTTAAGACATCATAAAAAAAAATTTACACCAATCCATATTCTACTTCATAACTTAAATTTAATTTTATGTGTTTCTAAATGATATATACATTTATATTATATTATGGATATCATGTCAATTATTACTTTGAAGATAATTAAGCTTATATATGGATAAGTTTAAAAGTGAGGTTCTAAGCAGTCATGTCTATTCACAAAGTTTCGCTATACAAAGGAAAAAATAAAATAATTGTTTGCACAGCTCAATGCCTTATCTTATGTATGACATTTTAAACGCACAAGATTGCTTATTCGTTCAATTTTAACTTTTCGCTTGTTAGTTTCAAGTTCCGCGGAATCATTTTTTTTTTAAATGCATTGATATTAATTAGAGCTTTGGGAACCATAAGTTTGAAAGCCGACATTTCCAATCGCAACATACTCATATCTACTTCGATACACAATTCCACAAACTTATCAACTATTACTATAATTATAATAACAGAATTTGGCCTCAGGAATGCCACATTGTGTAGTGTGATCAATTTTCTTTGAATGGTTAAAAACTAGAATAGATTTGGTCTAAATAAAATTTATACATAGAATATTGGTTTCGTAATAAATATTTACATTTACATACATTACTAAGTGCAATGTAGGATTTCATAGTGTATTTTAATCTTCTTTTATTACTGTTTGTTATCTTATTTTTTACATACACAGTTGTTAATTTTTTTTTCATAGCACTAATAAAGACCTACATTTTATTGTAATACAATAAAACAACAAACAACAAAGTTCAAGCCGAAACTTTGGCCCAAATGTAATAAGTTTTTCTCATTAGTATTCTTCTCTTCACTGACCGCACCCGGACCAGCTTCTTGCATGTTCTTACGATCTTTGGACCTTGTAAGAGATAAAACGACAAGTCGTCGACGCATAACAGATGATAATCAATATGAAAATGGATGCTTTTCTAGTATTCAGATGAAAATGAAATTACGTCAGCGAACACTTCATCTCGTATTCCAAACGGTGCGTTGACAATAATCTCAGCATTGTTTCTCCGTCAGCAATTAACTACGAATGATTTAAGGGTTCAGCGAAATACTGATGACAATCTGACAAGGATAGGATGAAGACGTTAATCAAGATTGCGCTTGAACTAGACATCAATTTTCTCCAACAATTATCATTCCCGATTATTGAATCAGCGAACAAGGAAACACCGATCGGAGATTGCATAATGTCCGCTGTAGGACGTGCAGTTCAGCTGCTGTGGGAGATGAATCACTTGCGGCATCTTCTTGAACGAGGGCTGACTCAGGAATTGCAAGAACCTCCAAATATAGAGAGAGTACATATAACGGAAGTATGCTCCTTCACATAATGTCTTTGGGAGGAGGTATTCGGTATACTTGAATTAAACACTAAACTGAGGCCTATCAATTTTTCCAACTATCACAGTTTTACAAGGAAAAATAAAAACCAGAAATGTTTAATAAATAAATATATTTTTTTAGAAAACGCTATGTTTTTTCTAGGCAATTAGGACTGATGATTAGAACGTACAAGGAACAATTAGAATTTTAGGAGTCTCAGAAATTTGACATTTTGTACGGACTAATTGTAAATGGAGTTTTAGCATAACCATGATCCCTTCAATTATGAAGTTGTTACATGTGAAAAGGTAAGGTAAAAAACATAATATTTATTATAAAACCCTCCATTATCATTTTCTTTTCTTTGTATTTATTTTTGCTTTCATCGATGACCTTCTCGATACCTCGTGGGTATGTCAAGAACATTCTGAACCAGGCACGCTGGGTTTCTCATCCAATAGTTCTCTGCTGTCAGGTGTTCTGATCACATAAAGTTGTTTCATCAATATAAATTTCAATATAAGAAGATGGTCAGGGTTGCGGTCAAAAAAAGAACAAATAGTTTATAACATTTTGCAAGGCTTCATCAGAGCTGTTCAAAGCGAAAGGTTGACCACCAGCGGTTCAACCTTCGCTTTGAACAGCCATGATGAAGCCGTACAGAGTGGGGCGAAACGTCGGACATTAAAATAGTTATAAACTATTTGCTCTTTTTTTAACCGTAACCCTGACCATCTTCTTATATTTAAATTTTTACGGTCAACTATATATACATATATAAAGAATAAATTTCATTCATAATTTATAATCGAATATTATATCGTTACTGATGATAATTAATAATGAATATTATTCTATATCACATTATTCCAAATACGTCATTAAAAGTGTGATGAATACCGAAAAGGGTGGTTTAACTTTGGGTGGTAAAATACCGGTGCGTAGGTATGCTGGTAATTTGGTATTATGAGCTGAGAAAAAGGGAACTATTGAACTACAATACAACCACGTTAATAAACTATAATAAGGAATTAGATCTCGAAATAAATATGACTAAACCAAAATATGTGGTTATAAGTAGAAACGCGAGCAATTTCGGTGATATAGATAAAGGAGGAAATACGTTTGACGTAAATAGGTTCAAGTATTTAGGTTCTACTATAGGTAACTAGAAAGACCGAAATGGATGAGGAAATAAAAACGAGGTTGTAGGAGTGAAATGCTTATTTTTCAATTTCGCCATTGCTTAGCTCGCGCCCTCTATCCAAAAAGCTTAAAAATTAGAATTTACAAACTATTCTTCCAACTGTTCTTTATGGATGCGAGACGTGGAATCTTACATTAAAGGATACAGCGAAGTTTTTCGAAAATAAAGTATTGCCAAAATATTTGGAACGAAAAAGGATGAATTTACGGAAGAATTTAGGAGGCTACACAACACTCAATTGAGGGAATCACACCCGGTAAATATAATTCAAGTTATAACATTGCGGCGTATAAAATGGGCGTGTAAGGTTGTAGGGCTTAGTAGCGAACGGTTCCCTGCAATGTTAATCACTACTCAACCGACGCATTCACGTCCGAGGAGTAGACTGAAACGTAGATGGGAGGATTGCGCTAAAACTGATTTAGTAGAATTGGGTTTGGAGCGGAACCACGGGAAGGATGTATGTAGACATTGATTGGTTGTATCAGATTCAAACCTTCGGGTTCGTTAGGCCTTTGTTATTAATATTATTATATCAGAGTATTCCAAGCCGAGGTCAAAAGGTGTTTGCCTCCTCTATCATTTCCGTTTCATACTTGCGTCACGAAATCAATTTACTCTCATTTTATTGTTGCCTTGAGGTGTAGAAAGGTAAAGAAGTTTCACTTCAAAAAAAATATCGTCCTCATTATGAGAACAAATGTCGACACCAATAATGCTTTATCACTAAATGATGCAATATTTTAGTATATCAGAAAGAAATATTGTTTTTATAACCTGTATTTTGAAAAAAAAAAATCAAACTATGGAATGGAGGTTGTTTATCGGTTTTTAAGGAACTTGGACATTTGACAAAGTGAAGCTACTAGCCACGCCCTTGTCAAAGATCAAAGGTACGTTGGTGATCTCCTGAGGCTCTTATGTTACAAAAAATCAATGAAAAGTTAAGCATAAAAAAAAAAAAACACTTTTCCTCTGTCAAAGAATTCTTGAGTTAGGTAACTCCCAGCAAATATTACCATAACGTAATTCAGAGGATGTCCGCGACAAAGGTGCCGGCATCGCGTGAGCCGTTCTTTCACCCTTGAGTCACGTGGCTTAGATGAGTCGAAACGTCATAGTGTGAACAGAACCTCCACTTATAAGTTAGCTAACACAAATCTCTGGAAGGTCGAACAGAAGCTGAAATAGAACAGAGTATAGGACAACAAACTGGTACTAAACAAAACCAACGTAAAATTTTCCTAAACCTATATTAACTGATTATAGTATATGGAAAGTTCTCATAGAATGGAGAAAAAATAATGGTTTCATGTATGATTTTGAAGCTGACATTTTTTTTTTTTTTTTAATCGTCGTACTGTACCTAAAACTGAATTTTTATTTCTGCAATAAAATATATCTTTTTTTTCTTTAAAATCAGGACGCCTTTAAAAAAAAAAAAAAATACATGCTCAGTTCCTCGAGTAAAAGTTGGAATACATCGAAACATTTAAAAGAAAATTGTGACAACCATGGGACTGACCAACAGAAGTGAAACCTCAGGAAACAATGCATTAAAATTTAATTAATAATTTCTTTTTAAACAATTTTGATCTCTTTTCTCTCAACTTTATTCATTTTAACATCCGACGTTTCGACCTCTCAGGTCATTCTCAAGGATTCCTACAAACAGCTCCTTTTAATTACTTTTATAACATGTTTTATAATATGTTTGTAGGAATCCTTGAGAATGACCTGAGAGGTCGAAACGTCGGATGTTAAAATGAATAAAGTTGAGAGAAAAGAGATCAAAATTGTTTAAAAAGAAACTAAACCACTCTCAAACAACTATAATAATAAAGAATAAATTTAATTAATAATGCTCAAGCATTCCCTTCCTCTGATGGAAGATTATTATTATTTTAGCTGATAATTATTAGTTTTAGAATAATAATTAAAATTAGAATAGAAAAGAGCATATACAGCTATATCCTAAGTTAATTTTAGCAGAGAACTTTTTTAATATTGTTATAGGAGCTCACACTCACCTATTAGGAGACAGGAGCTTATAAAATCGGATCGCCATTACCGGGATTATTCACTCTACTAAGCTCCTACATTCCTATTACAATATAAAAATCCCCTCCCTCCAGAATTGACCTGCGTTGTCTCCTCTACCATTTCCGTTTCATCCTCGCGTCACGAAATCAATTTACCCCCATATTATTGTTTTCCTTGAGATGTAGAACGGTATTTTCACAGGATAAAAATATTAAAAAAGGATAAGATATTAAGTGCTCAAAGTATTGTATGCCTTTATGTTTTCACGATTAATTAGGGATGAAAGTTTATTCTAAATACAGAGACTAACCTCACAATTTAGAGAACCTGGGTTTTAAGAGCTACGTCGGCTGGGATGTGAAGCCTAAATAACCTGCTTCAACCTCTTTGCCTTATTGAAATACCATAAGAAATATTTTTTACAATTTTATTACTGACAGAACTTTAATTACAGAGTTTAAGAGAGTTTGCCTCATTTTTAAGCTTGGAATGCTTTTACGTTTCTCGAAACTCGAACTCAAAAGTTCCTCAATATGTGAGATAAAAAATAACGCAGTTTCCAAGATCTCAAATTAAATACTTTTGAACTATTTATTGGTTGGCATAATAAAATAACGTCTATATAAGTAAAGACAATAAACAATGGTATAGGAAATATGCCCAAGGTTAAAAGGAACAGCTCAAGAATTTATATGGCAATTATTATTTACGACAAGCGAAATAACATGCTGAATGTTTTTTGTGTCAATAAAAGCTGAATCAAAATAATGCACAAAATTTATTAAATGTAAAATTATTATACTATGTATAGTTGATGACTATTAATGGTTTTTTTATTTTTAATAATTTATTTATTGCCATTTACAACTGTATAAATCATATATACATCAAGTAAATTTCCTGTAAGCGATATAATGATATGATACAAACATGTGGAGAATCTAACCATTGATAGAACTCCTATAATATTATTATATAAATTTAGACAGACCACTGTGAAAATAAAATCGGCATGATTTCCCATTTACAATGGAGAAGGTTAATGAAGGGTTTCCGTAAATTGTATTCACTGCGTTATTCCTTAGTACTATAACTTAAAGCAAATTATGTTTTACTGGGAAACTGGAACAGTGGGTTATTATGTTGTAAGAACAAGAATAATATCTATCATTCTGAATAAAACATCAATTAAAATGTAAAATATGCAATTAATAATTCAATAAGCCTTAACTCATAAAAATTTCAGGCGAAAACAATTAAAAAAACGTGATCTATCAACTTGATAAAATACTTTAATCATCAAGTGCAACTAAGTTTTAAGTATCAAATCAATTAGTGCGAGTACCGATTGTTTAAGGCTTCAATTTGAAATTAAAAGAATTTAAGAATTATTGAGTGGAAAGTTCACACGCTTATTTGTTTATTTTGTATTTAACAGAAATACAAAAAAACAAATAGAGACATGTTATAAATGAAAACAATTAACAACAAAGTAATTCGTACAGTCAACAAGTTCACTAAAGAGATTTTTTTCCCCTGATAATTCGAAAAAAAACGGCACTGAATGTTTAGAGCGGCGAGTTCTATAACTTATTAATTGAGTATCGTAAACTGGAAATTTTTTTTTTTCTCAAATTCTGCCCCAAACGTGTTAAGTTTTAATTCATCTGTAGTGCCGTTAATTCCAACGAAACAGATATACTGTAAGACATCAAATACCATTAAATTTTGGGTCGTATAAGTATAAGACTTATTATTTGGTCAAGTGGTATGTTGTTCACAATCATAAACAAAAATTCATTTTTTTTTTTTTTCAAATTTTGCCCAAAATGTGTTAAGCTTGGATCCATATTATTATACCTATATACCTCTCGGTTTTGAGAAATTTGAAGACAAAAAAAAATTGGTATTAGGAATTAAAAATTATTGGTAAAAAAAAAAAGAAACTCTAATTAGTTTCTTGATCAAATCAATTAGTTAATCAGTAAAAGTTTAGAACAGCCAGAAATGTTTTCCAATAAGTAATTAAATCTCAATGGACTTCCTTTAAGTTTCAACACTATGAACGAACTCCTTTCAACTCATCATATTTTTATTATAAAGTACGAAGTTAGTATTTAAAAGATTATAAAAGAAATCTAGGTAAATCTAACAAAATAATTTAAATAAACAATATGATTTAAAATACCACAGTATACTAATGCAGTAACCCAGGATACCTAAAGACAGCAAAGTCATAAAAATCACTAAAATCATAAAAATTAAAGGATATGGGAATTTCACAAGTATATATTAATAAGCTCACAAGATGCATGAGAATTTTATCCTTAAAATAATTAATAATACTCAAAGTAATGTATGAATGTATAATCCTGAAAAATCGCTGGGCCCGAGGCCAAAATAATAAATAAATTCAAAATTGACATTTGAAATGGTGTTATTATTAGCAACTACGACCCGAGCGGGTAGACGGCCAACTGCTAAAATTATCGCATGGCCAGACAGACAAAAAGCCAAAACAAACTACACACACCATGATTGGTAACTCTTCGGGATCAACAATTATTTACTAACATCCGACTTCAAAATTGAATAGATATTTAAAGTTATGCCTTAATTCTTGGGTAAAAATAATTTAAATTTAATAGAAGATGGACGATAAGTAGATTCAATCTATTTATACAAAAAAAATTTGATGAAAATTTAATCCATATTCCATGATAGGGAATCAGTGTAAAACAATTTTTAGAATTAATAGCCTTATTAAAACGCTTCTATCCAATCCTTGACTTATATCATCTTATTCCTTACCACCAGTTTGGATTTAGAACATCTCATTCTACCATACAACAGAGTCATCGAGTGGTTGATGTCATATCTTCCACATTGGAGCGCGGAATGGTCTGCACAAGAGTCTTCCTCGATGTTGAACAAACTTTTGATCGAGTCTGGCATCCAAGTCTGCTCTATAAACTTCGTCAATTCCTACCCCCTACATATTTCCTTATAATCCGCTCCTACCTCACTGATAGAACCTTTAAAGTAAATCATAACCTAGCCTACTCATCTCTCTTTTCCATGTCCGCCGGTGTTCCTGAAGGTAGTATCTTAGGTCCCATTCTTTATACGGTTTATACAGTTGACATCCCAACCCACCCTAACACAGTCCTCACAACATACGCTGATGACACATGTATACTGTCTGTAAACAAAGACCCAACTAATGCATCAAAAACACTACAGACACACATCTATTGAAGAATGGTGTCAAAACTGGAGAATCAAAATAAATCCTGACAAATCCCATCAGATCACCTTAATCTCCGTCGTACGTAAGTTAAATCTTTGATGAACTAGAACAAATTATTTGGAAACTTTACTGTTACACTGTCTTACCTTGGATGAAAAAAGTATTATGGAATTTTACTGTTACAATTACTTACCATGGATGAAACAAAGTATCTAGAAATTTTACTGTCACACTTTCTTACTATGGTTAACTAATTAATTACTGTAGCTCCCATTAGGGCTTGCTTCTGTACCATAATGTCAACCTCAGGAGGCATTGTGTCAAGAATAATTTTTTTCATCTTTTCTATTATACATTTTTTTTTTATCAAACATTTTACGGTTTTTTTATTTATATCTTAATAAATATCGCTTCAAGAATTTTATCGGTTAGATTCAGAGAACTTTCGAAAGAAGAAATGTACCTTAAAAACCCATGGATAGTCTTCGCCTCGTAACTTGTTAAAAAATAACTGTGCCTAGGCCAACAGTTTAGTTAGGACCCACTCGTTTCAAGCCTCGAAATATATCGGCAAATATTTGCTTCTTATGTTCACCGCCATATCTACCTTATAAATATTTGACGATCCTTGTCAATGATCCACACCGTGTGTCTGGTGGAATAACGATATACTGAATACTTGTGGAATAACGATTTTGAAACATAATATATGGATGTGGTGGACTACAAAATGAGAGTGTATGGCCTTATCTGCGAACGTGGGTGTGATTAACACTGTATTCATAATGAACCACAAAGACAATCTCCAACCTAATTAAAGGTATCCACTTTATAGACGGGGTGTACAACACAACACGGTCACCCGATCGTAGAGTCCATCCATCGCTAGTATGAAGAGATTTATTTATTGTAGAAAATTGTTTTTATAAGAGAATAAATAAATAATTCACCAAAGCCAGCGATCCCAGTAGTTTAAGATACATAAAATCCATCTCATAGTAGAACATAGATCTGCAAATGATCTTAAAAATTAGATTCTATCATACTTAACACGGAAATGCATTTTCGAGTACTTCTAAAACTCTTATTTAAACATCATTTGATAAAGTAACGAATTAGGTCTTTTTATTTTTTGTTTTTTGTTGTCCGATAATACTAAACCGTATATTTCAGCAAAATATTTATGGTATTAGAAATTAAAATGCCACTAAATATTTAGTCAAATAAGCTCTATAACTTATTAATTCGGTTAAGTAGCATGCTTTAAGCCGGAAACCAAAAACAATTTTTTTTCTCGAATTTTGTGCAAAATGTTGTACTTATACCGTTTTACTTATTTCTTACAATAAAATATTCACATTTTTATATTTTTTGTATGTGTTTAATTTAATAGAAATAAAAACATAAAATAGACATTCGTACAATGATAAGAAACGGTTTTAACAGAGTCAGAAAAAAACCTAATATATTATTATATTATATTAACCTAATCTGAAAAGCCTTTTTCAGTAATATATACTTTTAAAAAAGTTAACTAAAAAGCAACTAAAACTCAATAGTTAATTATTTTGATGGAGTAACGAATTAGGTATTTCTTTTTGATTTTCTTGTCGATAATTCTTCAACAGTGCATCCTTATCAAACAGCATTAAAGTCTGCATCAGATGAGTAACATAGCATATTAATTCGGTTAAGTAGTATGCAGTAAACAATCGAATACAAAAATTCAATTTTTTTTTTTTTCCAAATCTTGCCCAAACTTGATTTATAAGTACTATACCACAGTTTCGGGCTAAATTTTCTTTTACGGTTTACGACACACTACTTGACCGACTTAATACGTTATAATAATCTTTCTACGCATAATTTAATGCTGTTAAATTTTTTATACCATTACTGTTTCGCTGGGATGCACAGGTTAGGAATTATCGGTGGAAAACAAAAAATGCTTAATTCGTCACTTTATTAAATTTATTAGCTAATGAGTAAGTTTTAGAACAACTAGAAATTCGTTTGGGTGTTAAGAGTTATATAAACTAATGTTTAAAATCATTGGCAGATGTATGTTATACGAACTGGATTTTATGAACAACGCTCCTGTATTAATAAGACAATGATTGATTACGTTAAGATCCACCTAATATCCTTTTTAATAATTTGTTCCGTGTTGACTATGTTTCTTGCTTCAATTATTTCCTTCGATTTACAGTTAATAACCATGGTTAGTTGAAGTAAAATGGATGTGAATTTGTAAAAATCAAGAGTTATCACATAAAAACTAAATATAAATACCTTTAAAGGACTCTGTTTTTTAAGTTAAAAATTCATTCACCACATCAAGGTGAAGTACCAAACTAATGAAACTCGATCCTGCCCTCAGGAATGTGGCATTGGGAATACTTATAAACAAGGAGATGCAAAAAAGAGTGAACCCAAAACAAAACATGACGGTGAGCTAGCAAGTTAGTTGAATGGTGAGTATGAGAGGCGTGATGGAGACGCGTGTGACAGACAGATGCAGGCTACCCGTCACGGATCCTATAATTAGTCCTCGCATCCGCCCCGGGGGATCTCCTGCCTGTCTGCAACTTCCTGGAAACTTCTTCGAAGTAAGTCCTGCCGCTTTCGAAGAACTTGTCGAAATTTGGATGGAAATTGCAGCTTTCAGGGAGGAATCGAGCCTTTTAGGAACAGGCGAAGGGTTGTCTTCTTTATTTAACTATCTACTGCTTTATTTGGGTATGTATTATATATGGATTTGAATTTACCCAATTGAAAGTTTGATATCAAATTACTTAAAATTAAATATTTACGTACATATTATAATTTTTATGTCTTGACTGCTAATTCTATAACAAAATTGCTCTAATATAAGTAAAACTTTCAGTATCCAATACCTTCGTTAATAATTGTCCGAATTCAATGATTTTTTTTATTGTTTCGAAGGGCATTTATTCTTTATATAAATAACAATTATAACTGCATTATTTCCATTTTTCAAAGAACAAAAAGCCTCTCATTTCGGAAATAGGAGCCTGGTTTATAAACAAAAAGAATCTATAAACACTATCACTACTAAAACACTAGCACAATCTCGTTTCGCCATCTTATAATTGGTCTTTCTCTGCATTTCTTAAGTTCACAATGTAGCCATCTTGTAGTGTGAAGACCATCTCTTAGTGTCATGTCTGGCAACAAACGCAGCCTACCTCCATTTCAGTTGATATGCTTCTTTTAGGAATAATTAGATTTTAATTCTAGATTGTACTTTTATGTTGCCGGTGTGGTAATTTTTTTTTTTTTTTTTCTACCATTCACTAACCTGGAATCCTCACTCAAGAGGACAGGAAACTGCACGTCGATTTCGACTTTTACAGCACTTACAGGACAAACTGTCTAAACTTCCAATTCATTACAAAAGACTGATCTACATGACTGTAATAAGGCCAAACTGGACATACGGAGATGAGCTTTGGAGCTTCACTAAACCTTCGAATTCCTCTCGTATCCAATCATTGCAATCTGAAATCCTTCGTAAAATCCTCAATGCTCCTTACTTTGTCACAAATAAAATCATACATAAAGAACTTAATGTTCCATATGCAACCGATCTAACCCGAACCCTTACACATATCATACATATATCACATCTTACATTACAAACTCCCTAACCACCCAAACCCACTTGTTTCTAACCTTGCTTCCTCTTCCATTCCTGACAATCCTCAGATGCACGTTAAAAGAAAATGGTCACGAGACATGCTAATGTAAAACGCCATTGGAATGCTACCAATGGGTAGTTTCTCTACACGCCTGTAACACTCCAATTTAACTGGGATCAAATTTACTAAATGTATTATGATGTATAGTTGTAAATAGCAATAAATACATTTTTTTTTAAATACTTTTTTATTTATTGATAGATATTACAATCTGCCACACAGTTGTGGAGAATAGTTAATAATGATGAATGATCTCATACATACTAAAACAAAATAAAATAAATGAATGAATAAAAAAAATCTTATAAATAAATAACAAAAAAAAAATATATCTACCATAAATCTTGAAAATTAGAGCTATGTCTTTTTTTTTAATAATTTTTTAATAATTAGTTCCTGTTGCCAACCAGGTCTGAGATCTATATAGAATTACCGGGTGTACAAAAGTTCCCAATACCTTAGCTTTTAACCTGATATTAACAATTTTAATAACAATTTTAATTTTGAAATAACAGCTTTAAAATCGGTTCAGAACTTTTGGGTGATTAGAAAATATATATGTTTACGGAAGTTAGGAAGCAAAACAAATAAAAAATGATAAGGAAATAAAATCGATAGCTAGATAAAAAAATCAAAATGTTTATCGTAAAATTTAAAAGTTAATTTAAATCTAAATTTACAAGTTAAATTAAACCTAAATAGACTACAAAATGAGGGCGAACATGACTCCTGTGATTGTTCGTCAATTGCTCTTTAATTATAAATAATTACTTCTACTGTTTCTAGGATAAGGAAATAGAATAAATAGATTATAGAAACAAATATCAATTGTAAAATTTACAAACTAATTTAAGTTAACTTAAATAGACTATAAAATTAGGGCGAACATGATTCCTGTAATTGTTCGTCAATTGTTCTTTATTTATAAATAAATATTGTTCCTGATCATTCTTGAAGGACCACAGTTCACAGCTCTAATGAACTATTGGATAAATGAAAACAATTCATTAAAAGAACACGTGCGTCCTCAGTAGTTTCAACTCTAATTATTAATAATTTTATTTGAATAATAAAACATATAAATGTTTCTTGTATAAAAAAAAATCGAATTGCTACAAATTATTCGCTTCCGAATTCCGAACTCTGTTACTAATTTTCCATAATTCTGATATTTCTATATAATTAAAATATAACATTTCTAATAATTTTCATCACTTAAAGTTCAACAAATTTGCACCGAAATGCGCTGATGCTCCAGAATATTGATGAAAATCTTGCAGTAAAAATCTAAAGTGTGTATAAAACACCTTAAAATCTTGCAATGATCAATATTATTCTTTAATTTATAATACTTATACATGGAATGCTTAACTAACGTTGATTAAATTAACTGAAATTCACTAAACACTCTCTACATCTAAGTAAACATCCTATTTTTATCAAAAACCTAAATTTTGTTCATAATTGAAGAGATTTGGGAGCTAATTGTATTAAATGATTTTATAATCTTATTATGAAGGCAGGAAGTTTTCAGATTATTAAAACATCCTCAATATTAGGTTTTAGAAAAAAATATACCTTGCACTATAGTGAAAGGATTATTTAAAAATATCCTTCTACGTGAAATTCCCGCTCTCCTAAAATTTCAAATAGGATGTTCTGCTCATGTTTTCAAAAGCGAATTTAATTACGAACCATAAAACTAACAAGTAATGAATCAATGTTGATCAACTTTAATAAGTTTGATTAAAAATATGTTGGTATATTCACTATCGGCATTTTATTTAAGATTAAAAAAAATATTTAATACGTCTTATTAAAAATAAAAATACGAAATTCCCACTAGTCACCGCAAAAGTCAGACAGAAGGTTATCAGGCAGAGTGAGTATCCAAGTTAAAACACCCAAACATCCAAATAATACTGAACTTTCTATATAACTAGATTATTCCAGAGACTTTTTCATACCCCAAAAACCACTGCTAAATACTCCTCCAAAAATTGTGTAAATTTGCCCAAAAACATCAAAGCGGGCAATTTTGCGGAAAAACCACAAAATGTACATTTTTAAAATTAGTATTATTTAAACATCTTTGCCATGATTCAAATGTGTTGTCGAGATTTGGTTCTATTTGGAGCCAAGAAACAAAAATACAATTGCACGAAAATCCAGTCTCTATATTTAATACATTTTACTGAATTTAACTAGAATATCAAATTATATATTAAACCAGAAATTTCCCAAGTAAATATTATGTTCTTAAAGATTCTCAACTAAGCTCGACTCATATTTATCGCGAATAATATTTTTATGTTCAAACAACAGCACTAATTAATTACAAGATATATTTTTTAAAATCACTTTCATGGATTTTATAGGTCAAAGATCCAAATATATCTTGAAACTATAACTTTGGGTGAATTTGTTAATTCTTCAAATGAGTTGGGCGTACTTTTAATGTCTACGACAGACAAAATAATCAAAAGGACTGAACAAACACGGGGAAGTGTCAGAAAAGATAACGAAATGAATTATAGTTTTCTAGACAATAATAGTTTCTACACATGACAGCGTTTTTAGTCCACATCATTTACTTATTTTCAAGCCTAAATTATTATAATTAAAACTTTGATAATAAAATTAATATTTTATTGTTATTCACTAGTTTTAAATATACAAATTGTATTAAAATGAAAAAAAATAAAACAAACAGAAAAGAAAGAAATAGAACATATATAACTTATCAAACTTTTCGAAAACAGATCACGTTTCAATTAGAAGTTGGACAACGCATCGGAATTCTTACTGACACTGCACAACTGAGTCAACGAACCCATAAAATTAGTCGTACCGGTCAAATGTAAATTTTTTTTGTGAATCGATCGGCTTTAGAGTACTGACGGTATTTCCGATTAATCGATACTTAAAACAATATTTACAAATAAAACAATTACTTCTATAATTAATAATCGAATTATTAATAAATAAAGAATAATAAAACAACATTCACAGAATTTCTATGAATATAAATTAAATATATTTACCTGGCAAAAACAGTCTAGAGAAAAACTTTTTTTTTTATATGTTCTAAAAAATGGTCAATAATTTCTCATAATGATGAAGTAGAAATTTTAAGAAGAGAAACTTAAATAAAATGTTGTTTTGTACAACGGAAAGATATATACATCTTGAGAATTGGAATGAGAAATTTGATTAAAATTTACAGATAACATTTAAAACAAATACAAAAATATAATAATATGCTTGAGTAAGGTCAGCTAAGTGAATGAATACGGGAAAAAAAACAAAATGAAGTAACGAATATGAAAATGATGAAACAAAGTAGTTAAGAACAAAGTAGAATTAAAAATGTAATCTAAATCAAATGAACAGTAGTGTGACGTCAACTGCCTATTTCCATAGCAACAATGACAAAACTATAAAAAAAAAAAAAAGCATTTAATAACAAAATTAAAAAATATTTATTTTTCACGATATATTATAAATTGACATTTCTAATCCTTGCTCTCAATAATATATTGAACAACCAGGAACAAGTATAAAAATATATTAATTTTCTATCTGCTTAAAAGCCAATCTTTGCAATAAATTCGTGGTTTTAATCATAATAATATATAAATTAACGAACCTGATGAAACACCACATGAAATGACTAAATTGTCTTTAAATCAATCTGTTATCTGCGAGCTAATAAAATTCAAATGGATCACTCATATAATTAGTAATAAAAAAATCTTAAAATAAAAAATGTAAAGTATTTCATGTCATTAATGAGAGAACAAGCGTGCACTAGCAGATAACGAAAGGAAGCCCTGGACTCGGAAAAAAAACTTAGGCACTTAGATGAACATTTAAAATCCGTTTAAAGATCAAGAGGTGGAATTATCAGGTAGTTAAATCTTTATGCTGACCAAACAACTTACCTAGGATGACCACTCGTCTAGAAACTGTTAGATTGTAGTAAATTACCTATGAGCTCGTTGCTGTCCAGTTCTTGGTCCTTGGCTACTGAATTCAGGATACATTTTCGGACCATATTCAAACTTCAGATAAAGGATTTGAAAAATGTTCTGCAGTAAGGTGTACAAAATAGGAACCTATATTTTACGGAGCACTAGTTATTCACGAGAAGATAATGGCTTAACTACTGAGTTACATGGGAATAATCCTCTACAGTTCCATAACAAACACAGTTGTATAAATATAAAATATATACACAACTATGACGGAATACTATTGTTTTTCAGACACTAATAATGTTTAGTACCTATAGTTTTAACAAAGAAAAAAAGCTATAATTATAGCGAAGCAGTTCAAGTCTGTAAGATATAGATTTGAACTCTATGCGATTTTTAGAAAAAATTATCAGAATAATTAAATACATATTATGATTAAAGTTATCAATATTTATACAAACCAAACTAATTATCATTTAATAGAGTAGCTTTGAATTAGTTACTCAGTGACCTTCCAAAAGACATCCTTTCAACTTTAATAAAAACATCCAAGTAAAGGTTTATTCAAACAATGGCTTGTTTGTGAATGGAATTCTCCATTGCGCCTTCCGAACAAATTATAATCAATAAAACACCGCTTTGCAGTATACTGTAATAAGTTGAATTTTTTTATAAATAAAACTATTTAAATACACTAAAAATTCACATACAATTTTATATACTTCGGGCTCTAAAAGCGCAAAAATTGATATGACTTCTAAAATTTTAAACTAAAAAAAATAATTTTTTTGAAAATGAAATTTTTTTTTTAGTGTCTCCCATTGGCTGACGGGCCTCACAAATGCCCGGGGGGAGATTGTGAATGAGTATTGTATAGTTATAAACTTGAAAAAATCCCAGATAGGGCCGGGGACTCGAACTCGCAATATATGGGTAGGCGCGTTACCACGCTGCTACCGTCATAATAATTTAATCAAACCTATAGATTTACATAGATGGGATCAAAATTGAATAATAATAATTATTTAAGCAAACCAAAGTTGCTTTGAAAAAAAAAATGTCAACATATTCAAGACCTGAAGGATATTAGATAGTTAAGTGATAAAAAAATACTAATAATACAAGCTTATGAATTATCCTAGATAAATTCAGGTTTTGCGCTAACAATCGGCAAACACAGAGACCTGCATTAAAGAATGGGTGTCTCCTAGAAGAGCATTTCAAAACGCGCGTTAGTTCACTCGTAATAAAAAAAAGATGATGATAATAAATAAAGAAGATAAGTGACCAGACGTAAGAATTGTGTCCGGATGCGAGAAGTTATCCGCTGAGAACGCAAATTTAAATATTATATAAACAAATTTTCTAAATGAGCTAAATCTTTCAGTAGATTGATTGAGAAACAATAATTTCAACAGTTCTATGAAAAGTATTTTTAATTATATATCCAAGCATATTATAACGAATTTTTCGATAATTTTTTTCAAAACCCTTGAAATTATCAAATTTTCATTGTAGTTCAAGAACAGCTATATATCGGGACACTCCTGGATACTCAGCAACAAAAAAGTGGATAACTAAACCTTCGACTAGTTTAGAAAAACCTGAAACGTGTTTCCTTGTGTAACCATTGGTCAAGTACGTACTTAACCGAAAATGATTGTAGGAAGATAGTCCAGGTGGCGGTCAATAAAGGCATCAAAAGAGTAAAAGAAAACTACTTATTGTTAATCTAATAAAAAGTTTCTATCTACATACAATCTACTTCATACGGCCAACTATCTTCTTACAATAATCGAAAATGATTTTTACATGACCAACATTTTTAAACATGGTTGATCATGTTACTGTTGTTACTACATGCTGTCTAGTAATCAGGCTACCTAACAATCTAGAATTCTAAACCCCGTGTATTCCATACGATCAGGGCTCTGTTTAATAATCAAGTACGAACCAGTACAATTAATCTCGTAGTTTTTATTTGGTAATTTTCACTAATTCGTACAATGCCGAAATATACTTTTATAATTCTTAGTTACTATAATTCGACTAATAATAGTCGCTAATACAATAATACAAAAATAATTATTAGTGTTTGTAAACTTGCGTTTATGAATTAATACTATTATTAGTTATAATAGTATAGCTTCATACTTTCATATTCATAGCTTTCGTTATAAAAAAGTATGCATGATTCTTAATCATATTTCATTTCATTTCATAGGATGAAATATTATTACTTATGATATTATCGTAGGCTTAATAACTTAGAAACTTGATTTATGTATTACATTTTCTGTAGACCTTTGAGCCCTATTAATTATAATTAATAACCATATACTTAACCTTTTTTATTTCTTTTTAGGATTTTATAGTCAATAATAAATTCTTAAAGACCTCATTAAGAAGAAATTCAGCAGCTTTTAAAGTCAGACTGGCATAGCTGAACGTTTGATAGCTTTACGTAACATGATTTACACTAATAAACTCTTCTTGAATGTAGGTTAACTAAAAAGGAAACCGACGATTAATTTCACCAACCTCATAAAATCAAGTATCTAAGTTGAAGAATAATTACAGCCAGTAAAATTAACGAATTTATGGATGAGGTTTCTGTAACATGTACACAACATGCAAAATAGTATGTGAGTGGTACATAACTTTCGCAACTAATGTACTAGTTGACATAATAAAATGGTGCTGTTCCAAGCTGCAATCAAAAGATATAAGGATCACTATATTTTATTTATGATTGCGTTCAAGATGTTTTATTTATTTATCTTAGTTGTTATTTATTTTACTTTCTTATCTGTACATAAGGTATTAACGTTATTATTGAAGAAAAAAATTAAAAGCATATTAGATGATACGTATTAATTTAGATCAGTACATCGATAATAAATTTAATACAATTCACTAAAATTATTACTTATTAAATAAATCAAAATGTATAGTCTCAACACTTTTTATTACATCAATAGTCCAACAATGACTTAATGCAATTTGAATTAAATTAAAGACAAGGCTGATCTGAGTGTGTGGAAGGTTATAAATAGTTTGTTTATATGGTAGTGATAGTGTTAATAACTTGAAAATTAAAAGTTTTAAAAATTTATGAATTTTTAAAAAAATAGGTAACTAATCATAAGCTTAGGTAAGCTTATTAATAATAAATATGGCTCTCTAATAATTGACTTTTTCATAGGGTGAATTTGACTGATTGAATTAATAATTAATGACCTGGGCAGAATAGCCAGCAAAACAATTTTTAAATTTTGATATGAGGTGAGAATTTATATTGAAGGTATGTTATATTATTAGTAATAATGTTGTTGTTATAAATATTACAAATGAATACATAATATAAGCTGTTAAATATTTAGATTGTCCTTGAGGATGGCCGAAACTTTTGACTATTGATGTAATAAAAAGTGTTGAGACTATACAAGGATACAATTTGATTTATTTAATAAATAATTACCAATCTCAAGAAATTGAAAAAATATATTTAAAATTATTACTATTAAACAATAATCGATTGTACTTCAATTATTTCAATAGCCGTAACTTTGCAGCATTGCACGTGTGGACCATTAAACGCTAATTTAGAGAGCACCAGTTTAGAAATACTTCCAAGCCAGTTGAAACCATTTACAATTTTAAAATAAGTTTAACGATTCACGACTGCTAGAGATATGTATATCTTCAGAAATAATTTTAGTAAATCTTTAGGAATAATTATACTCCGATGTGTTAACAAATTATCCGAGTTAAAAGGACAATTTATTTCTTGGCAGAGATACATAAGATCTCATGACCACTTTTGAACGTTGAGCGATTTCTCAACATGACTTATTACTTCGTTTGATGTACTGATGCATTTATAAAAAAAATGCGTTTTTATACTTCAATAGGATACAAAAAGATGAATAATATTGATTATAATTATAATATGTATATAGTTATTTATACTGTAATTTTAACAGTAAAATATAAATGAAATGTACATCGTTTTTTGAAATCATAGCTTCTAAAAATCGGGCAACTTAATTGGTCTAACAAATAAGCAAAATAATATTTTTAGCCATTAGTTGTCGCAGATGGTTTGTAGACTTAAATCGGATATACAACTATTTAAAAAGCCACAGGTGAATTTTAAATTCGTTTAATTGTAAATGAAAAAAAGAGATTATAACTAAAATTTTTGTTTTTTATGTCATTTTTTCTGAAAAAAAATCTGTTTAGAAAAATAAGGTTAGCGTCTTTCGAAACTTTGAATATAAATTTACCTAACCGGTTTAGAAAAAAAATATTAATATTACCAAGCGGCAAATAAAATTTTTCGATAGCAATGAAGGTTCATATTTAAATGTTTTTTTAGAGTAACATAAGAATATCTCGTTTTCCCCTAAAAAAAATATTTTATCCCATTTAGCTAAATCATTAAGTCCAATCTATTAAATTATTGTACTGATAGCTGCCTGAGAAATATGAACTTTTGTGAAAAAGATCATATAAAATATTTTTTTTTATTTATTTATATGAAAATTAGTGCTCAAGGGTATAAAAAGACATTATAAACTAACATAAGCAGGAAAATATTTAGATAAAAACTATAAAAAAATTTTTAATTTCTATAAATTCTTATATAAAGGTTTAAAAAGATAAAAAATAAATAAATAAATAACAATGACGTGCCTTTTCCAACCAAAAAAAATTATTATCTACTTAACTGGAAACGTCTTCTGGTTTTTTTAACTTTTTATAAATTTAAACTAATATTATACGCTCAGCACAATATTTCTTCCTATTATATGCACAATAGAAAAAAACAAAACAATTATAATAAAATAACTTTTAAGCCCAAAAAAAGGCAAAAGCAAAAAACCAAAATCAAGTTTTTTCATTTTTTTCAAACAGAGTTTGCTACTTACTACTTATTTAGAAATTCATATAATAATCTTGATTTCAGGAAAAGAAATTTAATGTTTTCATTCAGAGTGTCCGTAAAAAGTAATTAAGCTATATAAACAATAATAAAATAAGTAATTAAAAAAAATCGAAGATAACAGTGTTATTCTGCAATAAAAGAGATCTTAAACATAGTAGTAATTAGTAATGAAATTATTCAAAACTAACCAAACGTTTATTTGGCTGTTATTATTCTTAAAAAAATAAAACAAAATGAGAGAATTTTTTTTTACGAAATAAATATTCCAATATTTCGCAGATAACGATAATAAGCAGATTGATTTTTTTTAAATTTATCATTGCTCCATTGAAAAATAAGTAATTGCACTAATCCCTATAACATAAGATATAATGACTAAACATCCATTATTTAGTACATAAAGAGCAATAAACTACGTCATGAATGTCTTATCGTTTTTCCAAGTATATGCCATTAGTTGAAATGACGGGGCAAAAACGTCAAGAGAATTGATTCAGGTGTTAATGTCCTACATTAACACCCTTACCTGCCGTACCTACGTACACCCGACTACATTACTTGAGCAAACAGTTCTGATAAACAATGGAAGACGTATAACATGATTAAAACAACCGTTATCATGAGATGAATGAAATAATGCCTGATGAATGATAATTCACAATGAGACGATATTGTTAACACAACTGAAGGATTGAAACAAACCGAATCATTTTCAAATTAGATTTATCTTAATGCTAATAATTATTAATGTATATTTAATTGCCTTGTAATTAAATTTCTAACGAATTTAAACAGACAATCAATGTAGAGAAAAATTCGGAATAATTGTTCTAATATAGAGGATCTGTTTTACTTTATAAAATTTATATTACATTAAAAATAAAAGTACTAAATTTTCTTAACAAACTGGTAACAGAACTAAACGGGGACTCAAAAATTTTAGATTACTTTTACTATAGTACTTAATAATAACCAAAATGTGCAATCACGAAATTATTTAAATAATCCCATTAAATAATTTAAGTTAAACTCATATAAAAAAAAATATTAAATTTTAATTTTAGACTTACTTTAGACAATCATACATATGTTTCCGTAGCGCTTACCTGAAAAACAAAGTAGAACACTATTAGAAATTTATTAAGTTGTAATCAGTAATAAATAAATACAAAATTTCCTTAGTTAATAATTCATTTATAAGATTGAAAATTTCGTTAGAAAAAGTTATACGGCACACCTTAATCACAATTTCTCGAAATTATCATTTTCATCAATGTTCCTTATTACTTATTATTATTGTTGTTTTATTTTTAATCTATTCATTGTATCAAAATTTTCTCTTTAAAAAAAACATATTTTAAGTTCTATCCGAAAATAGAGTATAATTATTTTTTTTTTAAATATTGATTAATTTTTTAAGTAATTATGAGATGGTTAATAATACTCCACATCTTTCGTTTTACTGGAGGAGATAGCTTATCCACGAGGCAAAAGTTGAGAACTTGCTTAATTTACCTATCACTGCTAACTCGACTATATTGGATCCAAAGTTTCCCTTTACTTTGTGAACTAAAAGTTCGGGCATTGATTATGATTAATTATTTAGGCACTTGGTTAAATATGGCAAAATCCAATAGTTCTATAAATATGAAATCATCTCATTAAAATGAAGTTCTTTAAAACATAAATATAAGTAACGAAGAAAATATCTTTGATAAAGGAAAATTTGTTTACTAGTGATTAATGGAATAACAAACAGGTAAAAGATACAATTCAGCTGCTTACTGTTAACTAGAAACAAAATTAAAACACCAGTCAAGAGGTGTTTAGTAATTCCCAAGATTAAAAGGCTCATAAATTATTAATTAGTTTATAAATGATGTGATGAAATTCTATGTCCTTAACGGGGACTGGCCTATTCACAGTAGAGAATATTTGAGATAGTATTTTATTTAGTGATGTCAGAATCCTGCGAGAAAAACTATAATATCTGACAAACACTTTGTTTTATAGAAAAAATTATAAAAATACAATAGATTGATTTAATCAAAAATGATTATTGGCATTTCTTTGAAGTTGATATAAATTCGGTGTCTGCACACATGTCTAAATTGAAATCCATGAGATCAGTCTTTACGCATTTCTTAAACCTACGTTTCGGCCTACTCCTCAAATGTTTACACGAAGAATCAATGTTTATTAACTTTTTAGGAGTCCGTTCGTTACTAAGCCATACAATTATACATGCACATTTTTTTATTATATGCATATATTACTTATAAGAATAAAATACACAAGATACCTCTCATCAGAGAAAACATTTTAAACAATAGCTGCTGATTCAGAAATTTTATATTATAAATTAAAACTGATTGTGTTTAATAAATTGTGTTACCAAATAGAAAAACGATTTTTTTTTTTATTTAGTTTCATTTTTAGTTTCACCACTAAGTATAAATAGCCATTTTTTGAACTAAAATTAATGAAAATTTCAATGAACATAGGCTCGAAATTAAAAAAAAAAAAGCTTAGACTGAGTAGATTTTTTTGCTCATTTAAATGCTCAAAAATAATTTGAAAACAAAAATACACCAATAATGAAAAGGAGTGATGGATGAACCACCATTTTCACGTTCTGATATTTTTTAAGATAACATTTATATATATATATAAAGGAATATTCATTAACAAAAGTACAACTTATATTAAGGACCATTACAGCTCATTAAACTAGCTTTAATTTGAGTGCTAATAGACATCTGTACGTCAAATGGTTTTGAGATATACATTTTTCAAATAAATTCACTAACTACTGATTTTTTAGTATGTCCCGTACATTTTTATGAAATGTTGCTTTTTAAAAAGCTATATCTCGAAAACTATTTAACGTAAATAACTCTATTAGGGCTCATATTTTAGAAAAGTTACTTTTCTTTAAATGACGTTCTCTTAGGTTTTCTTGTGTTGTTCCTACTTTTTAAAATATAGAGCTCCGAATGAAAAATTAGTTTTTTTTTTATCGCTTTGAAACAGCCGCCATTTTTTATTCCCCCTACCTATACTTGGCAGACTCATCACTTCTGACTATTAATAATACATAGTTTTCATTAAAGTAATCAAAAATTGGGGTGAAATAACTGCCTTTTTTTCTCCTCTTGGGCTCTTCTCACATCAACAGAACAATAGGTCCTTATACTGAAGCCGTTATGAGCCTACGTCACAGAACTCTGAAACCTAATCAACAGGGAGGGAAAAAATCTCATAATCCACCAAATAAAGAAATCCGAGACAATCTTGAAGACAATGCATCCGCCATGAAGTTCCACTTAATGAAGAATTCATTACTACATAAAAACGGATAAGGATTGACTTTTTTATATTGAAATTAATTGACTGAATTCATTAACTTTGATTGCAACCACAACATGTAAGGAATAAATTAACTTTCAAATTAATCTTTTTGAGGAATCCCAATTAACGTTTTAATAAATTAGTGATCGAAGGTTAATCTTTATTAAGCTAGAGACCAAAAACAATCGAATTACATTGTATCCTATCACACCAGCTCAGAATGCGCCTTACGTCACAAAATAAATTATACAATTAGAACCAAATCCCTTTGATGACTGGTGACGGAATATAAATCCACACATCACGTTGACGTTATAATAATAACGTTATTTTTTTACAAAATCACCAAAAATTCTTTTTTAGTTTGGCTAAACTCACAAACTAATATTTAATGACTTAAAAAGAATTTTCGAAATGTCTGTCGGACGAGGACGAAGCATTAATTTATATTTTTTTTTGGCGAATACATTAAGGGACGATTTATTAATTTATTATTTTTATAATGACAACTAAATATTCAGCAGCATCAATATATATTCATTTCACATCTATGATCTATACATTGCATAAATTATGCCAAAACAATGCCACACATTCCAAAATTATTCACACATCTTTTTTTTTTTTTTTTGTCTGCTCTCAAGAATAATTATCCTAATATATTAAAACTCGATATGGAATATAAATCAACAGGTCAGCATAATTCATACAAAATATTTATAAAATCTTTGTAAGTCTGTCTTAAATAGATAGCGAAAAAACATTTATTTTAAATGTCGTGGCAAGAATTACAGATAACACCTAATTTCGGTTAAGAAACTGTATGAAAATAAAATTAAAAAATCGTGGTATTAACAATGCATAGTCGTTGAGGTTGAAATACCTTTTTGGGTCCAACAAAATTAACATAACTATTTTCAAAACTTTGAAAAACTAAATAAAGAATCAAGGCATCATTCTATTAACATCTCTTCTCAACCATCGTTTTCTAACATTCCTCTATACAATAATTTCTGATTATGATTCTGAAATTAATTTTTCATATTTCATTTTTTAAAATTTCAAATCTTTTTTTAGTGGTTTATAATTCGAAGGTGATTTTTTACTTTTGCACAGTTTATTTATTATTTTTACATTTGTGAGCTAATACTTTCAAAGATTCGGACTGATTGTAAATCACCATATTTTTTGTTTGAAATTTGTCATTAATTAATTAAAAACTTTTTAACATTGTAAATGACACACAGCTTTTTTTTCAAGTATTGACGCATGTACAACCCCGACATCGTTATCGTAACGTTAAAAGTATTGGCACACAAATGTAAAAATAATAAACAAGAAAACTGCAGTAAGAAGGCTAATAAATCCCAAAATAGAAAAAGAGAAAATTATTTTATTAAACTTTAATTACGTGTGTAATATATATAATTTTTATTTTTAACGTAATTGATTGAAATATACGATCATTTTTACTAAAATATTTAAAACTATTAAATTATAAAACAATTTATTATAAATGCATTTAAAATTTGAGTTTTTATTAACAACTTATATATAATATAATATAATTTCGTAATATATATAATATAATATAATTTCGTAATATATAATATAATTTCGTAACAGTTTGCTGTGAAAAAGGGTTTCAACGTTATGAATAACCTTAGTTTCGAGTATGACGGTTACAGTATGCTATTACTGTATATGCTAATATATGTATGTTTATTTACTATTCCATATTCCATATAATAGGAGGAGGATAAAATAATGAATGTCTAGATGCCGCCAGAGAGGGCAACACGTGCCATGATTCAACAAGGGCTTTTATCAGCGGGAGATAAAAATATATCAGAGGGTCCAAGGGAGAAATAAATTAACTTTTTTCATAAATATACAAAGTGGATGAGGACTAAAAAAAATATTTTGAATCTAGAGAATGGTAATTTACTTACTACCACACGTTGAGAGGTTGATATGATAAGAACGTATACGAAATAGATGGGAGAAAACATAATTTTTTATTATTATCTTATCTCATTGTGGATACATTTAGAGAAAAAAGTATAAAAATCTTCAGATTTTCATATATATAATAGTATTTTGGGAAATATACATTCTATATTAACTAATTAAAGAAATGAAAATAAGATAATTCATAGAAAAATCAATTTATGAGATCATAATTAACGTCCATTTCTTTTTAGAAAAAACAATATTTATTGTTTTTAGAATTTTTTTTTTTATCAAATCATTTCGTTGTAAGCTTCTGAACTAATCGGAACAAAATATTTTTGAAAAAATTAAATTAGAAATTAAAAAAAAACTCCAAAACTATTAAATAGATAACAATAAGCAACGTTAAGCAGAGTTTTCTTTGATTATATGGATTATCATTTTGAAATTATTTCTAGTGAAGATATGATAAAAATAAAAAAAAGTTGTTTTTTACTGTTACCTTTCCTAAATTTCACATCACTATTCAATTCTATGGATCACATTAACTATTTTCAACCTTCATCTTTGCATTTTTTCTTTAAATAATTTTCAAAATGTCGCAAAAATTACCTCATCTGCGCACTTCCTGAAACTACTTAGGATTTTATATAATTAAATAATTTAACACACTAAATTGTAAACCAAATTTGAACGTTTACCAAATTCAAAGGATAAAATATAGTGTTTATTCAAGCATAGAATCTTCTAGTCCAAACATAATTTTTCTTTTATTATTTTCATTTTTTTTTTTTTTTACTTGGAATAAAAAGCAACAGAAAAAATATTACATATAATATTTTTAAGGTCATCTTTTTAGAACTGGCATATTTTGATAAATGCCATATATCCATCCACTGGCGGATAGCAT
>NW_027107309.1:833653-870972 GCF_000696795.3 Halyomorpha halys | reverse complement strand
TATAATAATACCAACAGAAGATAAATAAATAATGAGATGAGCATTATCATTGTTCAAGAATGGTTACAACATTTAATAACTTAAAACAATTTGTTAATTTCTATTTATTTTATATTTCTATACTACGAAAAATGTCTAAACATTAAAAATCATAAGAAGATGACGTCAATGTTTTGATATTGCAGAGATGAGTCCATCAATGTTTTATCTTAAACGAATGTTAGACATTAGAGAATATTAGATCATTCCTAGAGGAGTCTAGGCAAAAATCTGACTGGTTCTTCGGCCTTGAAACTTTTTTTTATCTTTTAACAAAGATGTATTATGCAAAACAGAAACTAAAATATTAAATCACCGGCCCTCGATACAAAGTCTTATAGCACGAGCTATTAATGCCCTTTCCAATTAGGTAAATTACCGAAACAGTTTTTTATTATGAAAAACGTTATTTAAAAAATCGATTGAATTAATCTAAGATCTATAAAAGAAATACTATTAAAAACTACATTTTTTGTTTTGTTCTTTACGGATACGATATTAACAAAAATCAACACGATATTAACAAACAAAATCAAGACGAATTTAATTTTATTATACTTCAGTAAATTATTTTTTATTATAATACAAGAACTATACCAGTTATAATCTATAATGTTCTAATCAATAGCCATGTTTCGCTATAACCATTAAGATATAACAAATGATGATTTGTACCAAGAAATCCCATCAATGATATCAGTAAAATTTTATATTATTTTCCTGTTATATACTTATAGATCAATATTGATTAAAAAAAAAAATTGAAAAGGAATAAAAGGTGATGAATGTTAAAGCTAATCTATGGATATCACATACATAATATATCTTTTAAAGTTTATAATACACATTTCGTACTTGTTTAAACACAATATTACTAATAAATAAGAAAAACATATAACTGACGCAACTACGATCGACTTGTATAATAGATTGAAATTCTAAAGAAAAGATATACAATGAACATGAAAAATGCTACATGACTTCGATGAAAAAAAATAAAGCCACATTAATAAATCGTAAATATTAAAAAACTGACAGACCAAATTAAATATGAACATATTTTATAATATATTCCTAATTTGAAGAACACTAAGCCACCCATGTGATCAAGTCATGACTATTGAAGAATTCTTACGTGAACATTCGATGCATTACATATCTTCTCATCACAATGAGATAAAACATCGCGTTATCCTCAATATCTCTCGAATTGTAACGAAAAATTATTTTTCGGCAGTACATATCAAAGCTGATTCCGGACTTTTGTTTCCGTATTAATTGCTGAATATGAGGGATGGATACGACAAGATGAGAGCTTGCAATAAGCGAGGGACACAAAATATTATTAAATCATTTTTTCAAAAGAATAAAGGACTATATTTTATAGAATGGGATTATTTAGCTGGATGTCAGATGCAACTACTATCATTTTTAAAATTATCAACAATTAGCAATCTCGGTAAAAAAAGAACAGAAATACTTAACAACTGATTATTATCCGACGTTTCGTCTCACTTTGTAGTGTTACATCAGGGTTAAAAAGATAAAAGAACAACTGAAAAATTTTTGACATAATAAGATACACAAAGATAAATTAAGGTAGGGTTAAAATTATGAAGAAAAAATTATATATAAATAAAAGAAAAGAAGAAATAATGTAGTATTAATATAAAATAAAGAATTATAAGAATATAAAAAATTACGCAAACTATAAGGTTAAAAATGTACAGGAGACGCAAAAACAAAAATAGATGTGAGAAAACAAAATTAAACATTAAGACTGGAAATAAATACAACTGTATAGTAAATAACAATAAATAAATTACTATAAATAAAA
This sequence comes from Halyomorpha halys, assembly GCF_000696795.3. Classification (NCBI taxonomy): domain Eukaryota; kingdom Metazoa; phylum Arthropoda; class Insecta; order Hemiptera; family Pentatomidae; genus Halyomorpha; species Halyomorpha halys. The sequence continues at coordinate 869,096 of NW_027107309.1, read as the reverse complement.
AAAAAATTGAAGAAGATGGTCAGGGTTGTGGTCAAAAACTTCTATAGCAACATTCTATAACTTAACTTCTTATATTTTATTTTCTGCTTGAAGAAGTTTGTCGGGGGGGTGCGGTCAGTAAAGAACAACATAAATAAACAAAACAATATTTATTTATTTTATGCCGACGTTTCGACCTGAGTTTCAGGTCTTCATCAGGGATAGTGGCGTGTAAAGGGGACGGGTATATTTTATTTTATTCATTTACATTTATTCAATAATTGTTTTTATTAATTTTCCCATTTACTGTTTCATTGTACAACTTTCACTTCACATTGTTTAAATTAACATCGCATTGTTTAATTTAACTTCACATTGTTGAAATCAACTTATTTCATTTTACATTGTTTAATGTTATTTATGTTTTCATGACTATTATAATTATCAATGCATCTTCATTATCTCATTATTCTGTATTTTTAGATTTACACCTCTTTATTAAATATTCTTCGTTTACTTTTTTTACAATTATTATGTTATACCTATATCGTATTCATTTTATTATCCTAACTATATTTTCCATCGGTAGGGATATATTTAGTTTTTCCTAAATTACAAAATTGTTATGGCTATTATTATTATCATATCTTTATATCTCTTTCTTGTATTATATTTCATTTGTTATCATAGTTTTATACCTCTTTCCTATAGATGAGACGTATTTGAAATACAAATAACACCGTTAATTGTCACCTCCCATCCGAATTTCTGTTAAGGTTTATAAAGCTTTAAACTTGAACAGGTGGGTTGTTCTTTACTCATTTATTATTATCATTATTAATTTTATTTGTATTTATCCTTTCTTAACCATTATTTAATCTCAACTTACTTCTTTATTTTCAGTCTCTGTGTTTAATTTTGTTTTCTCATATCTATTTTTTGTTTTTGCGTCTCCTGTACATTTCTAACCTTCTAGTTTATGTAATTTTCTATATTCTTATCATTGTTTATTTTATATTAATACATTATTTCTTCTTTTCTTTTATTCATATATATTTTTTTCTACATAATTTTAATCCAACCTTAATTTATTTTCATGTATCTCATTATCTTACTATATCGAAAAGTTTTCAGTTGTTCTTGTATCTTTTTAACTCTGATGTAGCTCTACAAAGTGAGGCGAAACGTCAGAAAATAAACAGTTGTTAACTATTTCTGTTCTTTCTTTACCATAACCCAGACCATATTCTTCATAATTTTAAAAGTGTTAATAGTTTCATCTGACCTCAACCAGCCAGCTAAATTATCCCATTCTAAAAAATATAGTCCTTTATTATTTAAAAAAATTATTCAATAACGTTTTGTGTTCCTTCTTCATTGAAAGCTCTCATTTTGTCTGATATTATACGTTCATTATTTATATATCTATTAAAAAATTTGTATATAGTTTTACATCACGGACTTGTCTTGTTGGTATTGCATTGAGTGAACTGAAGATATATTAGAACATCTTGAAATCGCTCCAGAACCTAAACTCTTAGTCGACAACCTTCTACAAATATACCAATTTGTTGTCAAGTAATGGGACAAGCATCCTAAATCAATGTCAATCTTTAAATTAACAACAACTTAAAAATAACTGAAATTTCAAGAATGAACTGAACTGTGTTTTCTTCATGCTCGTTCCAAACAGCTTTCTCTTTACACTATTTATTTTAGAATCTAACAGTTATTAATACTTAAAGGGTTTTTATTACATATTAATTATATATTGTTTATTAATATTAAAGCATTTATTTCTGACTGTCTCTGTATTCGTTGTTTTGATTTTTGGTGGAACAAAACTTAGTAGAATAGACTTACCTCCTTTGCTGCAGACCCCTAATTATATATTTTTTAGATTAATTGTTTCCAGTGATAATAACCCATAAAAATTTCCAGAAACAACATATGATGCACAACGACCATCAGCCTACTCCTTACAGAGAATATCTTGGATGTTTACCCCAGATAGAACAGAAGAGAGATGGCATAAGAGCTCTGACAAAATAACCTATACTTTGCAGGCGGTGAAGACTGACTAGGAAGATTACCAGAGGAGATGATTGCAGGTTGGTCTAATCGGCAAAAAGGCACTTCTTGTAGCACCCAGTGACCTCAATCCACTGGCGCTACGCGAGCCGAACTTTTTTTTTTTTTTTTAGAATATGGGCAACTCTTTGAGGGAGAATTTGTCTCACTGTTACCCCATGATGGAGACCAACAGGTGGGTCCCAAATTATGTAGATAAGACAAATTAATATTAAATGCTTTGGTATTTCTAAATCGAGGTTATCAAAATGAGTGAAAGTAGGCGATTTAAATATCACATATGCAAAAAATTTTCATAATATTATTTATTTGTCTAACAACAACCGTACGAACTAATTCTCGAGAATCCTAAAGTGCTATTTTTGAGTAAGAGAAATATAAAAAATGAAAAAAATTAATTAAACATATCCTAAGATTTAAGTTACTGCGCATAGTATGTATATTTTGCATAAACACGACATGGAGTAAAATAAGATAAAGATTGTGCCACCTGGAACGAGAAAAATCAATACGGATTTAAAAAAAAAATAGGGTAAGAGCTGTGGGAATGAGCCATAACTCTGAATCAATCACAATTTTAATGGAGAAAAAAGTTGAGACAATCTCATACCAATTCGTGGGACTAGTTTTTTAATAATAAAAAATTACTTCCATCAATCTTAATTTCTTTTCCCTGTACCACGTTCATTCCAATATGTAGATAAAGAAAGATATGATATAAAAAAATTCTTTAAAAAAGGCAAAATCTTACAGCAGATATAGGTAATACAAAGTGGATCATTACTCACGTAATACGATTCCTAAATAACATGTTTTCGTTTTTTTTCCTACCTTCAAAAATCATTTCTTTGAAGTCTAAACAATGCATAATGAAAGGGACTAATTGACAGGAATGAAGCAAATATAGCTTTTTTGAGAGTTTATTTTTTTAAAAACACTTTCATTTAGAGAATCTTGAGTAGATACTAATGCAATCATAAGAAAAGAAAAACATTTGTTTGCTCACCAGCGCATTCTTAGCATCAGATTCAATACCACTCCACGAAGTTTAAATCGAAAACAATCCAATTAATATATATTGCAATGTGAGGCACCTTGCGACACTAAATCACTCAACTAACTTCCAATGATCCAACATAAGGCACTGTCCAATATTTATCGGATTCAACAAAACAAACGGCGTAACAAATTTCTCAGAAATATATCCAGCAGTAGAAGTGTTCTAGGAAACGTTAACGACAATTTAATATACGATTTGTTAATGACTAGATATGGCTACAGATCAGGCAATCATTAATCAAGAATGACGATAGGCTGAGTAGTCAAAATCATATCTGAGATAATGTATTTGATGATGATTTCAGATCGCTACTAAGAAACCTTCTGTGTTTCCAAGACCTCAGTAAGGAAGCGAAAAGTTTATAATTTAAGGGAAGGGAATGAGGTAGCTCAATGACTCAGGCACTGTGCTGGTATCTTCCGGGCTCGGGTCTGAGTCCGGCTGTGGTAGATAATTAATTATTATCTACCGTGGATTAGCACCGCGACAGGAGACTATCCTGAGCCAACCCAGCCTCTATAACATGGATATCCCTAATTAGAGGACAAGTCTGTCAGGTAAGCCTGATCTTGACAAAATCATCTTCTATCCATTAGTGCAGGAACAATACTTCCTCACCAAATACTAAACCCAAGACCCTTCATGGGTTGTACAGTTTTTTTAACCAAGCCAGGTACCAGGTCTCTATTTTATCCCACGTTCCTTGAATAATTATTTACCCAAAACTATATTGTAGTGAACAATCTAGCATATACAAATACAAGTAAGTATATCTTTAATGCATTAATATCTTTAGTAACTTTTTTTTTTATGACCTCCTTTCTTGTAATTTCTAATAAACGGAGGAAGGAGGAGAAAGAGGGAGAGTACAACCCTATTCTAACCATGGTAGGGGGTCAAGTTTTTATTTTGTGGGAAAATCACAGAAATAAAAGTCGACTCCCTCAGACCGAATTCGAACCGGCCCAGTTGCAGTTCCGAGATTGCAAAGACCTATGCTTATAATTATAGTTAAACAATTAGTGTGGTAAATAATTGTATGGTATTTCCTCCTTATAATTTCCTCTAACTTGAAAATTCCTACCATTTTTAAGAATGCTATGAGATACTAAGAATAATACGGTTACATATATTCTTCTTAGGCCCTTAATCATATTACTTTTTGACGTAATCATTAGAGTAAATAACACCAAGTCAATACCTTAGGCCGTTGAACTATGTGCAAGGAGTCCAAAAAAATGGAAGAATTTTTTTTTTAAGTTGTAGTCACATTGGATTTGGATAACATAGGGAGGAGTTATAAATGTATTTCCTGAATGCAGGACATCGGTAGCAAAAGAATTCTCTAAAAATCCAGCTCAAAAATTTCTATCGACTTTTGGATTTTATGATTTTTAACACACTTAAACTCATTTAATACAATGAACAATATGTTTTCTTATTATACAAACAAAACAAATAGATTGATATATAAAAACCATTAAATAGATGCAGAGCATAGGGAGTAAGCGATAGCAAAAAAACTCTAAAAATAGATGAATTTTTTTTTTTTCTGGGCAAGAAATCTCGGACATATGTCTAATACATTTCAACCTATGTATCACCAAAGAAAGTTTCGTTGTACTTTCCTTCTCAGTACTGGCAATTCAGGTATCGAATTGTCAATTAGTTTTTTAAAAATCATATATCATAAATCCTCAACTATGAAGAAATCAAGAGCTTTTTCATCTTGAAACGAATAGGCTATTTTCATCAAAATATTATTTTCATGAAACAAAGATCAAGCGGTTTTGGATCTGTTGTTCTTATTCCAAGTTTATCAATAGTCAGAGTTATTTTGTTCTGCTGAAGTCAAGAAATATGTTTTTGGTATTTTAAGCCCTTTTCAAAACAAATCCATGGCTGAAGATGCGTTATTTTGAACTCATGTTTGTTTGAAACAAAAGTCTTTTAAAAATTGAAAACTACATTTTGTTCTCGTTACACCTCCCTAATCTAGACATCTCTGGTGGCGGTGAGGAAAGAAATAGTGCAAAAAAAAAAATGTTGGGTTGTCATGTTTATTACAATATTAATAATTCTATATTAATGTATATTATGTCCATGAAGAAAACTAATCAATAACAGAGCATAGAGAGGAGAGGTGTTGAGCCAGACAGTGTACAGTTAGCTAGAGGCAGACACCAGAGTTCATTGTGACAGGTAATGGAGTGATTATAATAGCGAGGTCATGGGAACCGAAAATCCTTCGAAGGTCTCTTGCAGCATCACCTGAAATACAGCTGCAATAATAGCACTTTATAGCTCTCTGTATGAGAGAGATAGAATCTGCATTTACCGAGATGCGTTATTGCCTCAACAATCAATTAAAACATTTATGAATCTCTTACATTACAAATCGATACTTGGAACAGTTATAAATTTCATGGTTGAAATGATGTTTAAAAGGTAATTAAATTAAAATAAAATTGAAGAGTTAAAAAGTCAATAAGAGGTTACTACGTTATATTCAACAAGCCGAAAATATCGGATGATTATCAAGGATCGTCGTGGAGCAATGTTAACTTAATTACTGGGTTTGAGTGGTTATTGAGTATATAATAATAAATTCTTTACTAATACCTTTTATTTGCAACACATGCAATTATTATTGTAAGGATTCAAGAAAAATTATCATATATATAGGTCAACTGTTGAAGATCCTTAACAATTAATTGCTTGGATGCGGTATACTTTCCGGATATATGAATTATTAATGATGTCGGACTTCTCTGCAACAAAGGGAGGAGAAAAGGACAAAAGCTTCCTCTCTGTAATGAGTAATGTGTTAGGAAACCTTTTGCCCACGCTCTTACGGCCATTGCTAATGAAAGCTAGCCAATCTACGGCAGCACGGATCCAACAAACTGAAGTAATATTGCAAGCAAGTAATGATATAGTGGTATGACATATTATTTCTCTTGGGTATATGGTCCACCTTTGGCATTGTGTGTGTGTGTGTGTGGACCAAACGTGACACATCCAGCAGAAATTTTAATGCGGAAATGAGAAAATATTGAGTTGCTTTGCTCGAGATATCAAATAGCAGTTCCTACTTTTTGTGGAATAGGGTCCAAAATCTGAGGCCAATTGAAGCAAGAAATTAGGACCCCTGGACAGAACCAAACCATCCTTTTGAAAGAATTATAAACATACCAGAAAAAAATACGTTATGCTAACTGATGAAGGAGTAATGGATCTGGAGAAACTTCAACACGACGCCTCACATAGACTATTTAAGAAATAAAGTAGCAATATCCTTTAACGGACTCGGTCATGCTAGGGAGAATGTTAATGTCGCAAATACCCTGTTCACCGCAACGTACGTACTAATTACAAGTTCCTCATCCATATACCATAGCGTTGTATTTAAACTTTATGTAGTAAGAGCAAACCGTATTCTCAGTTAATACTTTTATATCGTAGCATTAATGAAGTAATTAAAAAAATAAATAAATAAGAGGTTTTAAAATTTCGACGATGTATATCCCACCACGGGATTGGTCGAGTCATGAAGACTTTGAGACACGGTATACACCGCACCTTGCGTCTTTATTCCATAAAATTTAATGGATTACTTATCATCTATCGTCCCTTAGATTATTTTAATTTTCTTGATTGTTTATACCGTTATGGTGATGAAATTCTTATCCAATTATAGTTTCAATATTCTACTCTTCTCTAAAATTTAATGGATTACTGATATTTCTCGTTGTTTAGATTATTTTAATTTTCTTGATTGTTTAAACCGCTATGGTGATGGAATTCTTATCCAATTATAGTTCTGTTTTGTTTAACGGCGTAAACCTCCCTAGTCAACAACGCCATTTACTTCCTATTAGATCCAATTATAGTTTGTATATTCTATTCTTAATAAGAGGGAAGAAAAAACTAAGGATTCTGTTCTTCTGCATCAACCCACAAGAGCTCATGCACGAATGGACATTTTATACGAGCCAAGTCCACTGACTCGATCTGCAGGATAGATCAGCGGATTTCAAACCTAGTATTGCTCACTAACATAAAGGCCATTTCGGATATTTTTTTAAATTCGTCCGACCGCTAGTGAAAATTGTTGTTTTAATGTCAGCCTCTCCGTCATAAGTATGTAACGACCTTGGGTCAGTAGGTTTACAATAATTATACATATACAAATTTATAATTAACAACTTTCCAACACACAATAATTATATCATTGCTGAACTAAAGAATTTTACAAAAATGTTTTTTCGATAAACCTCTTGAACCCATTGTCCCTTTGTTAAGAATATTTTTCTTGCCTTCTCAGAATTGCTATTCAACTTTCTTCTGACGGCAATAGATACACTAACTTCCTTAGGCTGTAGTATTATGTTGAGAAATTTAATTTTCAAAACCATGAAGTGATTCAATACAAATCTTGATAAATTAGTCGTTACATAAAGAATGGAAAATACGTAGCTAACTTTCTCTCATGCTGTTTACAGAAACGTAAGGTAAACACTATAAAAGTAAAAGGGAGGTCAGATAAGGTCAAGAACTTGTTGTTGGGTCCGTCAATATTTTTACTTTTAATTGAGCAATTAAAAACTATTCCAACAAAACAGTTATTATTATTATTTTTTTTTTTTTTCTTGAAGATAATTATCGTAGATGGGTATGAAGTTATTTTAGTTTTCAATACAAACAGATGAAACTAAAACTTCCGTTAGGTGTTTCACTAAGTTTTGAACTAATTTGAAAATAGCAAATCAGTTCGAAAAATTGCATGCTTTATAAGTATTGGAAGCTGTTGAAAAAGTTTGTTACAATACAAGGAGAAGATGATTGGGGGTGCGGTCAAAATAAAACACAAATAAGTTGATGTAACTTATTTAATCGTGCCAACGTTTCGGCTAGAGTTTCTAGCCTTCATCAGGGCTAAGAAAAGAACAAGATAACAACCAATGAATATAGAAAATAAAAAATAAAATATAAACAGAAAGACATAAAGTGAATAATTTTAGGAATTAATAAAATGAAGTGATGAGAGAAGTGGAAAATAAAATGTATACATAGGTAATTGAATAAGTAGGTAAAATAAAATAATTAAGAAAATAAAATAAAAATGAAGTTATATAATGTATTAGATAATACAAAGAATAGATAGATATACAAAGAAATATGAATCTATTAGTTATTAATAATTTAAAAATTAAAATATGGAAAGAAAAATAAAATTGAGAGAAAGAAACATATATGTAACCATAATAATTAATAAAGAGGCAAAATATAAGTAAAGTTTAACAAAAGAAATGAATAGAAAAAATATATATATTTTGAAAACAATAATAATAATATATGGTGAACATAACTAATAACGTGGATTAGGAAAATTGAGAAAAGAAGGGGTGGTAAAATAAAGATAGGGAAAGAAAAGAGATAAAAAACGAACCTGTTAGCTTGAAATCTAACCGCCAATTGGTTTTCTGCGCCAGAACGGCCAAATAAATTTGTTACAATAGATCTCATGCAATAAAAGCTTTACAACCGATTTCCGATTAAAAGCAGGAAGGGAGAGCCTTCCGGTCTAATTCAATTAACAATTACAAGTGTGCAATTGAAAACTCAGCCCAACCCCATATAATGTTGCAAAGGAAGGGCAATAAATATGTAGATTCTGTATATATTGTATTTTTTTTAATAAATTAAATTAGGAGGTAGGAAAAAAAGAAAACAAGAAGGAAAATAAAAAAATTAAAATAAATCTACTTTATTTTAATTGTTCAATACAGATTGGTTGAAAAAGGGATATTCTCATCCGTCATTATTCTATCAGCTCATTTTAGGAGACTTAGATGATTATGCTGCTGGACACAGAAAGCTTCTTAATTACATAAAATAAGCTAAAAAAAGATAATAATAAAATGATGAAGTATGCTTTCTGATGATTCCCCCCCAAAAATAATAAAAAAATACATGTAAAGTTATTTTATTTTTCATTTTGATTAACTACGAAGTAAAAATGAAAAGATCCCCCACAGATTTGAATATAATGTACATAATCAAACAATGCATCATGATGAATTGATCAGATTTAAACAAATTTATGATAATCATATTTTCGTTTTTTATAAATATTTTGCTAAATACAAGAAACCTGGGCATAAACGTGATTCCGCCATATTGATCTTAAGGTTAGGAAAACTACTCGACATTGACGGAGACGTTATCAGCGATCGATCCGCTAACCTTCTGACAAGGATGTTCCGAATGTCGATGCCCGCATCCTGCTCTTCGCCAGTAGGAAGGACATCAACAGACGCAGGTCGCATACATCAACCAACTTCCTCGCTGACATGTCAGAGCTAAATTTCGTTTAAAACAGGTAACATGTACACTAAATATCGAGAGGCACAAAACATAAGATTATAAGACACTGATCAGACCAGTGATTATGTACGGAGCAGAAATATAGGACCACTATGTTCAAGAGTCGGATTGAAAGGATCTCATTTAAGAGAGCAATCCTTGAGATTTATTTGCTAAAATGGTTAAACATAGAGAAGGCACACCAACAAGGAAGTGTAATCCACTCTAAATGAGTCCCATATTGTAAAAATCGTCAAGCTCAGTATGCAGGATATGTCACAAAATGTACCTTGAGATCTCCAAAAAACTCTTGGACAGAAAAATCTGTAGCAACAGATCAAAAGCCACACGAAGCTTGGATGATTGGATGGTCTTAGAGAAGAAGATTCGAGTGACAGAATTTTGGACTTGAAGGACTGATTAATTTGGCAGAAGATGCTTGAGGACCTAGTAATGAGTTTTTTCGATTGAGTGATCAATTGATCAGGTATCGTATTAATTAGAATAAAACCATCATTTAGGTAAAGAAGAATTTTAAATTACAATGATTAATTATCACTACTTTAGTGTTGATACCCTTTTGTTTGAGACGGAGAATCAAATTGTATTCTAGGATTCTTGTTAACTAAAGGACTGCACATACAAATAAGACTTCGTTCAAATAGTTTTAATGATAAATTGGAGGAGCAGAAATGAGAAAGAAAAATAGGAATCAATGAAACATTTGTATTTGTTGTACAGACCGAAATGGATTGTAAAAGGAAACTGTAGGGGTGAAAAAAAATTGTTTATTATATCCTATTATTGTATCTCTTTTTTTCCTGATTATACCATGTATGTGTAATTTATATATGTCCGATTACGGATTGATAAGTATGCTGTGTGAGATAGCAGCCTGATGTATTTAGGCAGCATAGATAAATAAAGTATTTCTCTCTCTCTAATAAATGTATCACAATAGAAATAAAATATTATTTATATAATTCAAATTAGCCATCTTCATCATCGGTAACTTTTCCAATACTTGTTAAGTAATTGATGTTTATCTGCTAATTATATAGCAGTTTATTACATTATACAACTAAATAGGATATATGCGCGAAATCAGGCACTATAAACTTATTAAGAAAAGAATAAAGAATGAATCCTAAAGTGAATATAATCCCGACAAAAGCTACTAACAACCAGTTTCCTAGACGAGGCATTCTAGAAGCTATAACCTATGATTATTACTTTCTATGATGGCAAATTTCCACAGGTACTAATGACCGAAGCCAACTGCCTACTGGCCTTCACAAAACTTTCCGACATTCCTGTCAGGCTGCGTTCACCTCAGATGATAAATGTCAAAAAATATCAATACTAACGCTCCTAAATAGCAATTCCACCGTTTTAGTAAATTGCCTAATATTTAAAATTTAAAAGCTGGCAACTATATAATTTTTTTTTATTATTTTAGAACTCACTGGGGATATGAATGAGGTTAAGGATTTCATAGTCATTCTGCCAAATTGCTAGACATCTAGTTCTCGAATTCATAAATGGATAAGGACTCACAGCAGTACTTTCCTCATTTTTAAAATTATCCTTAGTTATAATGATAACAAAATAAGGTTTTTTTTTCTTCTCAAACTTCTCTTCGTGTTAATTGTCGAGTTGGGACCACTACCTTAGTACAGGAGTTCTCCCAGAAGGCAACTAAATTAAGTAAAGAAAAAAACTGTGAGAATTTAAATTTGCAATTCCCAGTTCCACAGCTACTTTTCTCCTTAAGTGTCATGGTACTTACGAAATAAAAAACTAATAATACAAATTTAATTTTACTGATCATTTATTCAATAATGTATCAAAATATAAATTTCATTCAATAAACAGTACTAAATACTGAGGTACTATGGCTATTACCTAACCAAAGATAAATTAATATTGTTAATTACTAAGCATCAATAAAATAATCGAGTAATAAATCCTTGGGGACTATAATAAATCCATATTACTTTTTAAAAAATATACAATATACTTTTTTTTTTATTTCATACATAACAGTTCAATCCTACATAAATAAATATAATCTCCATATTTTTGCAACGTTTAATGAGGTTCAAAAGAATTGTTCATAAATAACTTTAATTTATATTTATTAATTAAGAATGAAAACCACTAATTATAAAAAATAAACCAACATAATAAAGTTGTCCATAATTAGTATTTTTATTTAAATTCAGTGAATAGTGCATATTAATGTTATCCAGCATAGCTATAACACCTGCTAACCATAAAAAAAAAAAATTATACTTAACAAATGAGACAAAATTCTAGTCCTTGATCTTTATTTCCAAACGGATTAGATTTCAGGATATATTACTTTTTTTTTTGAAAGGGGAGTTGAAGAAATTTTTCTTTCAATTTTCTAAACCAGAGGTCGTCAGCCAGTTTCAGGCACTACTTGTTCCTTTTTTAATTCCTGCCAGTTTTACAGTTTTTTTTTTATCTAATAAAATGAAATTGATATTCAAGGAATTTATAATAGATCCTATTATTACTAAACAACATTTCAATTAGCTATGGATTTTTAATATTAGTTAACTGTATCTACATTAATTGTAAGTATAGGGATAATTTAATGTCATGATTACTGTTAGATATTTAAAATTAAAACATTTACATTTTATTATTATTATATCGAAGAACCATTTCGATATGAATTTTTGTTGTAAGACTGGCCGTTTATTCAGGAAAGATTTAGGCATTGTGGAATATGGTAGGTTTTCGCAATCTGTTTCTATTTTTTTTTAATCTCATGTATTGCCTTAAGGTCAACAATTAAAACATAATGATTCTTAATTCCTGTATATTTTTCTTCTAGGATCGTCTCGGGCATACTGGGTCCCCTCTTCGGCTTATATTATTTAATATATATTTTTTTAAATAAGTACATTTAATAAGCTTCAGCATTATTGGATGAATCAACATTATCTAAATCTATGCAAAAATTTAAATTTGCAACTATAACAATGTTTAGACAACTTTGACTCAGGTAATAATACTGGGGCATATTGAATGTTATTATTTTAAAAAAAAAAATATAAAGCTGAAGAGGGGAAAACGGTAACCCCGAAACGACCTAGAATAAAAATACATGAATGGAGGATCATTGTATTTTAATTCTTGACGCATGTGAGATAAATTTATAAATAATAAACGGGAGATGGTCCGAGTGCGGTCAAAGAAAAACTCAAATAGTAATTAAACTACTTATATTGAGCAAACGTTTCGCCTCACGTTGCAAGGATTCATCAGGGCTAAAAATATACTGTCAATTCCCACTACTTCTCTATAACATCCTCTCAACATTTCTTTTTCGCACTGACTTTCAGTCCGTTAGGTACGTTTCCTATCTTGTTCATTATCTTCCTTTACCCCCTTTCTTCTTTTTTATTCTTATCTCCCTTTTTCCCTTTCTTTAGTTTGTACTGTAATTTATATTTCTTCTTATTTTATGCGTATTTTTTTCCGTTCTCTTAAATTGTCTAAAACCTTTTAGTATTCTCTTCTACGTTTCACTGTACATATTTTTAATTTTTCATTTACTTTGTTAATTTCTGTTTACATCATTTAAGTATTTGTACCTTTTGATAGCACCAATAAAGCCCTGCAACGTGTGACGAAACTTAGCTGAATATAAATAGTCCAATCACTATTTGAGTTTTGATTCCCGGTCAATCAGAGATCTTCCATATTTATAAATGTTGGGTTCTATGTGTTTTCCCGTGGTTAAAACAGTCATTAAACCTAAAATCCTTTCTGCCAATTAAGATTTGTTTTGAATAAATTATCCTTTTTGTTTTTCATATTACACAATTAACAAGATGCACTTGTTATGGTCATCCTTTCATCGTCTGTATAAAACATACATTTATAATCCAAATTAAATTTAAGAGTAAATAATAGAAAAGTAGATCTCCAATTTTGGACGTCATACACGTTCATAATTTTAATAATGTAAGTCCTGTTCGAAACGATTTTGATCTTTCACTCTCGTTAATTGTAATTGCAAACTCAGGGTTCAGAGGGACGGTCCGAGAAGATGCTAAGAAGCCGAAGACTGCTGTAGATAAGAACGATAGCCGGAGATAGGTGAAGGGCAGGTCCACGGCGCCGGCTCTTGCGTAACCGGAGGAGGCGCCGTGCAAGGCCGGGTACCTGCCGCTGCGTCACCGCCCCGGCTGTTTGGGTCCTCCGTAATGTGTTTACCTGCGGGGAGGTGTCCTTTTAGGAGAACACATGTTGCGAAAATTGTCAGCATAACATCTTATGTATTCATCTAGTACATAAACAACTTCTGAACTAAATAACAAATTAAATTAGTTTTCAGTATTATAGTTGTAACGTATAAATCGTACCTATGACACATTTTAAAGTACAATTTAAAAAGTGATTTATAAAAGTAATAAATGACATTAAAATGTTAATATTCACTTGAAATAAAAATGATTTTTAGTTGAAAAACATTTTTGGAAAACAGTACTAATACAAATACAAATAATTTCTTTTTTTAAAAATGGGACTTTTACTCAATTTGAAAAAATGTGTCCAAAGAATAATAATGAAGTAAGGAAAAAATAAGAACAATAACTAGGAAATTTGGCTTAAGCTCAAAAACATTTTAGAATTTTAAATGGTTATTAATGTATAATTTTTTTTATTATTAAAAATCAATTGTTTTTTGATTGTAACTGTATGTTAATTGTAAAACTATTGATTGTAATTATTTTTATTTTTAGAACTTGATAATGAGCAGAAAATCCCGAAATATACGGATAATAAAAATAATAAAGAAGTAGATAAAACGTATAAAACAAAGTCCTGAAAAGAAATATAACGAGAGTACATTTTCCTTTATCAATAATATAGGCTTTAATTGCATTTTTATATAGCTGTACATATATATTTATATATTTATGTACGTATATATTTGCTAACTCCAAGTTTCTCCATTTTTTTTTTCATTAATATAACTAAACAATAGACCTTCATTATATGTATCTTCAAAACCTTTTAATTTATTGCAAAATGTTCAGATATGACTAATGAAATAAATACCATCTAATTAAGGAAGTAAATCAATATATAATTTTATACAAAAAATTTGAATTATTAAAATTAAGTTAAATACATTAAGTTATGCGTAAATTGTAACCTTTAGATCATTTTTAAATTTTCATCATAACAAAACCGAATTTATTAAAAAAAACTTTGAGATCAGGCACACCCAAGGGTGACGGAATCGATAGGACTCCTTCAAATAGATTTAACAAAAACAAATTATGCATTTTAAAAGACAATTTTGTGAAATTTACACAATACAAACTTCCAATCATAAATCATTTGATTATTAATGAACTAGCGACAAATTACTGGGTTAATATATTTTAAAATTAGAACGTCATAGTAATTGAATTTATTTGATCTACTTTTCATCAACGTTCGTGATATAAACATTAGAATAAAGTACTACTACCAGAAAAAAGTAAAGAGAATCATTTTAATAAAAAAGAATCGTTAAAATAGATAACTGAAAAGGTATATTTTTTAATTGTGACAGAGATTTCATAAGTACATTCAAATATAAATGTTAGTTTTTAACAATAGTATACTAAAATATTAATATCAACATAAAACTAATAATATAGGAACATAAAATGATAGAAGAAAAATGGCTTTAATAGGATGGTATTAGTAAAGAAATTTAAATCGTTTGTTTCTGATGGTAAAAGTTCAATTCTTAACCTTTTCTTCACTAATAGTGCATAAACTTTTAGGCAAAAATATTTATTCCATAAAAAAAATTTAATATTGAAAATATGAATATGAATAATATGAAAATTTAAATAAATTATTATAATATTGCTTTATAAAGAAAACTAGTTATAATAATTAACGAGGCAGGCGGTTCCATCTCAGGAAAACTAATAATTGGAGCTGCAAATGATTGGTACGAAACAAAATAGTTATTATATTTTTTTAAATTATTTATTCCAAAATATATATACAGGCTGAAAGAGAAGAATCATCCATTATGTCTTAAGAAAAAATTATCTAGAAGCTTTTTAAATATCGATCAGGGGATCTGAGAACATCTAATCTCACACTGATAGAGACTAATTTCTATTTAATGATAAGTTGTCAGCTGACGCCAACCACGGATGATATATTACATCTTCCTATCACAAAAGTTATTTGTTTTTATAGACTAGGATTTTCTACTAGGACAGACGTGGTCGAAATTCAAGACAACAGATATTGGATACCAGTATTATCTATAAACAGAAAAATTTCAATAATTTAGCGTCAAAAAAGAACGATTTTCTGAGAGTTAAATGAAATCAGTTATTAACCACTGAGAACTAGTGGTAGAATAAATGTAAGGAATTGAAATGAAGAATTGTGTTCTAATGTTTCCGAGAAGTACCACTGGAAATAGTTGAGTTAAGAGCGCTGCTGAAGTACTGGAGAAGGTTAGAAAATTAAAGATTAACAACTTGCACGCAAGGATAACTATATAACTTATTTATGGTATATTCATAGATTTTTAATCGATATCGTTTCAAGTGCTCATAGAAATTCGTCCCTCTATTCAAAACTACCATAGGAAATAACTGTTTATCGTTCATTGCATTGTAGTATTTTAGACATTAAAAATTCAATCTTTATTTATACACATATACAAAATATTAGAAGGCAATAAACGACAGACAATTATTTTACATGGTACTTTTCAATAGAAAAACGAAGTTCTATAAGTATTTGAAATAATAATGATTATTTTTTAAATAAATCAATTGGTATCCATGTTAAGCTTCAACAATCTTTAGTATATAAGCTGTTAAACTAAGCAATTGTTGGGTGATAAAATGTATCAACACAGAAATGATATAACAAATATGGAAGGATCCTAATAAAATAGCACTAATGCAGCATGCAGCTAAAAACCAACACAAATTTGATTTTGATAACACCATAATAAAAAGGAACATAAAGAAAACAATATTTTTAAAAGAAAAATACTTGAGTAAATTTATATGTCAGAGAACATCAGTTAAACAGTATATTTTAAACCAGATACAAGAAATTTTAATCAACACTATGCAGAGATCTTAAGCAAAATAAATTTCTGAAAAATGTCGGTAAAATTTTATGTTACCATTTACAATTAATTTTAATAATAAAAATTTGGAATAAAATGCAATTTGAAATAAATTAATTATAAGCCTGACTTGAGTGTATGGAAGATTAAAAATACTTGTTTAAATTAATAAACTGATAATGTTATTTTAGTAATATATTAATAAGTTGATAGTGTTAAGTTGATCTAAAATTTAAAGTTTTAAAAATTAATGAAATTGTGACAAAATAGATAACTAGACATAAGATTATTAATAATTAATATAACTCTCTATTAATTTATTGTTTCATGGGGTAATTTGACTTGTAATTAATGACCTGGGCAGAATAGCTTGCAAAACGTTTTTAAATAATTAGATGCTAGGTGTAAATTTATATTTAAGGTATGCTATATTATTAATAATAATGTTGATAAAATTGTTACAAATGAATGTATAATAAGCTGTTAATTGTTAGATTGTCCTAGAGGATGGCCGAATTGGACGAAACGTAGGCCTCTTGATGATATAATAAAGAGTGTTGAGATTTAACATGGACCCCAATTGCTTTATTAAAAAAATAAATTCTAGTCTCAAGAAATTTAAAACGTAATATATAAAATAATTATTATTTTAGTTTCGGAAAATCTATGAATACACCATGCAATGACGTATCATATTTCTGTATACATCACTTTTATGTTATATTTTTGTGATTCCTTGAATTAAAACTAAACAAAAATATAAAGTAATTATTTCAATAAAGCAAGGCGTTATGGTAATCATTAATTAAAAATGTAAAAAAAAAATAATGAAATGCTTTTTCAAGGGTAATCTTCAAAATTGTTTTCGTAATAATTCTTTAGGACATGAAATTTTAATGAAATAATTCCAGCCGAACAGATTTGGAGAAATCATGGATACGTAAATGATCAATATTTTTGATTTTTTTGTTTAATAAAATATATAATGCTGTTTTATCGTGGTATATTTTTAATCAAGAAATTCGTTTTTTTTTTTTTAAAGTAACAGTGCAAAGCACATATATATTTTATTTATAATATTTTTTTTTAAATTTTATAAGTCACTTGCAAAGAATGTTAGACGAAATAAGTTGTAATCTTTTCACATTCTAACTTTATTTCCACATGTTTGCGTCTTAGAGATTTTACACTATTTGTTGTAATTTTTTTTCTTAATTCTTAAGTTGTAATTTATTCTATATTACTCCCCCTCTTAATTTTAGGCTTGATAATTTTTCCTGAATTTTCTTTTTCTCTGCACATCTTATTTCAATTTACATTAATTAACTCATCTCATTTTTATATAATATTTTTAAACTTTTTCACATTTTAATTAGTTCTACCAAAGTTTACTTTATTTTCATGTCATCTTATACTCTTATAATTTTAACATTATTTTCCGTTTTTTTTCTTGTTTTAGTCCTGATGAAGAGCTCCAAATTGGGGCGAAACGTTGGCGCTTATTGCATAGTTTTGAACAATTCGAGTTCTTCATTGACTGCACCCAGACCATCTACTTTTATTTTAAATATTTATATTTGATATTTATAATCAATAAACACTAACACCAACTGCGTTCTATGAATATCAGCCTAGACGCAATCCTACCACCTATGTTACATTAGGTCTAGACCTGGAACGATTACAGACGTTTACTCAGCGCTTTTGACATTTTTAAGGTACAAAAATGTTTAAAGAACAGTTGTATAATTGATAAGTTTCACAACTCGTTTTGAAAGGTAATTAGCGGTAATCTTTTGCCAAAAAAAAGAAGAAAAACTACCCAGCACTTGTTGCTCTGCAGTCGTAAACATTATCAAATTTCTGTCCAGTTTTCGCATAAGGAAGTATCGTTGTTACTAGACCTGTAACCTTCACGCAATAACCGATACTTGAAGAACAAGTTGTCCCTATAATTTACCGAGGTAGGAGACGAAGAGACACCTTGAACAGGTAGATCAGTCGGCCAGGTGACGGAGGGCTGAGGCCAGAAGACAAAGAAAGTGGAGGCAGGCGGCGGTCAAGGACGAATGGTAATAAGTATTTACATCAGCTCGGGCACATCGAGATTACACCAATGGCCGCAGTGTCTTGCCTGATTATAGTAATTTTGTAACACTACAATTATAAGCAAAATCACACATTAAAAAAAATACAATCATCTAAGGAATGTTTTGTTAATCTATGTTGCTATGCAAGATATCTAGGGTTCTACACTTAACT
The DNA here is from genome assembly GCF_000696795.3 of Halyomorpha halys. Lineage (NCBI taxonomy): Eukaryota > Metazoa > Arthropoda > Insecta > Hemiptera > Pentatomidae > Halyomorpha > Halyomorpha halys. Next base: position 850,188 of record NW_027107309.1, on the reverse strand, counting down.
CTTCTATATCATCAGAACTTGAACAACAGGAAGAATGGTCCTTAAAAACTGACACTAGAAATTTATGTGGAACATCCTCTTATTTTGTTCAATGGCGTAAAAAAAAACTACAATAAAAGAAAAAGGAAGTAGAACTTCGGAGTACCTCTGGCCGCCGATGTCGTAAAGAGGAAGTTGTACTCACTGGACTGAGAATATGTCACACGAGGCTCACTCACCTTATTACAAAGGAGACGCCATCGAAATATAAGTAAGGTAATAAAAATATGAAAATTGGCCACATCATTCAGCAATTTTATTACATTATCAGCCCTTGCAAACGATAACAAAACAATAGAATTGGTATTTAAATTTTTAAAATCACACAATACACTTGCAGAAATATGATTTAAAAAATAATAAGAGATTCACTCTTGAATGATTTTGGAAAATTCATTTCAGAAACTACTTTTTGCCATCTTTAGTATGTTTGCGCGTGCATACATGGCTCTTTTTATATATGTGTGTGAAATAATTTAATATTACCAAAAATTAAACGGTGTTGATGAACAAGGAAGTTTTATGCCGTTAAAGAAAATAAAACGAACGAACGATATACAATCAAAGTTTCAGAATTTTTAACAAATGTTTAGATGTCGCTAACTAGTATTGACATTTTAAGCAAATTAACGATTTTTTTATATATTTAAAAAGGATGTAATTAGCACACCTAGATCATTAGGCCATTAGGTATATTATGTTTCACTTTCATCGCATTCATTTGTATATACTCATTACAATGGGCATACTTGGCGTTCATGAGATGAGTGTTTCATGTCTGGACGCCTTGTGCTGTATTTTAATTCTAACGATATATAGTGGATAAAAGCACTAAATTAGGTATCAAGGTATCTTATGATATACTAATAAATATTACACTAAAATTACTAATTTTTAGAATCAAATTTATTTTTGTTAGACTTTGAGACATACTGCAGATGTTGACAATCTCTGATTAATTTTCCTTTAATTTTTTATCATAATTAACCGTAGAATGATTAATCTAAATTTATCTTATCAAGTACTATTACATTTCTTACAAATACATGTATCTAGCTGGAAAGGAAACTAATCTAACAAAATATGTAAGGCAGTAGCTAATCCACTTCAAGTTAAATGAATCTGGAGTTGCTCTGATGGAAGAAGAGTCAATATACTTTATACAAAACATGGAGAGCACAAACAGTATTTAATAATATATATATGAAACATTACAATTACTTTAAATTAATTTTCTTAGGAATTGAACTCAATTCTTTATCCCTATCTGTTTTTGAGTAATACTACATGAAATACTTTAGCACCTAATGGTCTATATCTCAGGTTTTGTGTGTCTATTTTTTACGTTCCTAGTTTTTTCAAATCAATTTTTCAAAATGTCTGTATAAGGGCGAAAAATTTTTGAAATGTCATATAATAAATGAAAGTGCATGTAATAAGCTTTCCAATGAGCTATAAAGTATCCCTCAAGCACAAACAGATATAAATGGACTAGCATTTTTACTATCCAAAACATAATGAAATGTTCGCCGGAATCTATATTAAAAAATTACTGATATAAACGATATTTAAAAAACCTATTTTTAATGAATTAATACTATACAAACAGTCATGAAAAATTAAGATATAGAGGCCTTAGGAGATTTTATACAGAACGACTCACCTTTTTTTTTTTTTTTTTCTTTTCTTCTCTAAATTAACTTCAAATTGTAGAAGCAGCTCTTTAAGTTATATTTACAAAAACTAAAAAAAAAAAAATGAATAAACACAACATTCTTTTTTAGAGAATGTAGGAATTATTTTCGCAGGGTCATTTTTATAACCTCATTTAAGGACAGGTCCACTACCTAATGTTTGATCATGTCAAGTGACTCTAATGGAATGCTCATACAAGGACAAGATGTTTCTTTTAAAACAAGAAACAGTCAACCAATAGTTTGTACCACTGCGGCATATACTCCAAGTTCTTATTCTTTACACATGAGAACAGAATGGTTAGGATATGGCTACCTTTGCAAAACAATATTTATTAATTTTTTTTAGATAATATGTTGTTTTGACAAGGATTGTTTACGATCTAACTCAATTTTTCTTATCAGTTTATTAAATCAAATGAAGAAGTATTCATCATGAGTGTTATTGTTCCACTAGATTACAATCGTTTTGTTTTGTAGATGTTGCAAGCAAGGGCGCACCCATGATCAAAACTCGGGGGCAAGCCATCATCATTTAGCACGGAAAAGGTGAATGAAACAAAAATTTTAAGAAAATTATATATTTTTATTATATTATAGCACAGCTTTAATATAAGAAAATTATATATTTTTATTATATTATAGCAGAGCTTTAATGGATATTACATTCATTCGCTAGGAAAAAAAATTAATTTTCATTAAATTAATAATTTTTGTTTTACTTCTAAGGAGGCAGCTCCCCCCTCCCACCACTGCTTCTTGCTGGTTACACCCATGGAATGTATTTTTTGTATTTTCTTTACTAGAGTTACCAATAAAAAAAAGAAAGAAATTACGACTAATAATTCCAACACTCTGGCGGCTCAGCAGTAGATAGAAAGACAAAATCTTACGAACATAAAATGCTACGAATAAAACAAAATACAATTTTATTTACTTAATATTATAATAAAATATGTTTGCGAAAAAAAAAATGTTCTGGAGAAAAAGGCGAAAATCAAGAAAATTGCCAACATTTTTTGTTAAAAAAAAATGTTCTCTATTAAAAAAAAAAAAAAAGGTCAACAAACCTGAGATTCGTGTGAATAAACCCACTGACTGTGGGGGGAGGGCAAAAATAAAGATAGTAACTCATCCCTCACTAGCATTAATTATTTATTTTTTTAAGTTCTTGTTTGACTGGACTAAAATATATATACCTCAAAATTTATTCCTCATAACAATAACCCATTTATAATATGCTGAACTCGGAATTTCACGTTCTCACGGACTTCTCATAGCTCTCTCAGGATTCAAAAAGATAATAGACCTATTCTCACGTAAAACAATAATTAGAATTCCAACAATAAGAAGTCACAAAAAAAAAAAAAAGACATTTAAAATCTATACAACGCAGAACTACCTATTACTCTATATATTCATTAAAATAAAGACATCAATAAATTAATAAATACATATAAAAAGAAAATGAAGCCTGTTGAAACCTTTTATATTAATGATGAAAGACGGACCAGGGACAAACCAATAAAGAATCTACAGAACATTTTAAGGATCAATCTAATACTGTAATCCTATAATTAATAGAGGTTTAGAACCCTTGACCTTCAATTAAATCACTTAATATTATTATTACTGCTAATTACTTAGCTGATTAGATAATTACTGATTAATCTTAAAACGAATTGGTAGTGTACTCAGCTTTGTAACACGAATTCGCCTTATATGCTCATAATAATTACAAGCATGTATTTATTTCATGTATTTTTTGTATTCTATTATAAACGGATAGTATAATAGTTTCTAAATTTCATACTATCTTCTTGGCAACGAGTTTTTACTCTATTATTATAGTTATTATCTTTAATAGATTTAGATACAGAAAGTAGTACTCTCACTAATACATTGTTCTAATTTTATTAAATAATATTTGGCATCACTTCGTGCTCTAGATCGACTAAGAACAACAATAATTTTTTCAATTAAAAAATAAAGTATGTTTAGACGCCAACTTGACATTATCGTGTTGAGGGCTGTACTAGTTCGAATCCGACCTGCGCGGGTCTACTTTTATTTCTAAGCAGTCCCTCGCAATAAATCTAGACTTTCTCACGCAGGTAAAAACAGATTGGTAACCTGTAGTATCATAACCCGTCTTTTCTACCATATGAAGATGAGGGCATTCAACCTCAAATAAAAATAGATACAAAATTAAACTATCAAAACAAAGCTATGAATTTATCTTATTTATTTACATTATTGTTATATGAATTAATCTTAGTAGATTTCTTTGGATTACCTCTAACATTGACACAACTTCTATTTTACACATTCAGGAGATAATTTTATTCACATCAGTGGTACTACTTATTAGACAAGGCTTCAAACTATATATTTTTGGTCATATACACATTCTTAACATATTAGGGAGATTCGAATATTAGACAAAATGAAGGTACCAACCGTTTCCCGAGCCAACAGCAAGGTACTGATATCTGGCTTCTCACTTTTTAAAATTTAAATTTAATATCTATTTTTATATTAATTACAGTTTGTTCATGATTCTGAAGGTAGTATCCTCGGTCCCATCCTCTATGGAGTCTATATAGCTAACATTCCAATCAATTCTAACACTGTTCTCACCACGTATGACGATGACACATGTGTGCTCCAAGTTAGTAATAACTCTTTAATAAAAAAAAAAAATGGATAACTTGTTAAATAACATGTTTTCCACAAAAAAAAAAAATCTATGTTTTAACTAAAACTTAACATTTGTTATGTAACATCAATATATTGCCACATGAGGCAAAATACTCATAAGCAAATTAAAAAAATCATATTCTTAAGTTTTTGTAGCCAAGAAAACGAGCAAATTACTAAATCACTTCAAAATGTTTCATAAATTAATTCTACTTGACAACGCCCAGTGACTGGGATGCAGACGTATATTGTGGACAATCTATTATCAAATAATGAAAAGCTTGTTACAAACATTGATTAACTTGAAAACACAATCTTATCACTTCTGTCAAGAGTTACATCACTTACGCAAAATTTTGTAAGGCGTGATAAATTATACTATAATGCTGAGATTTTTATAACCAACATTTAGGTGAAATCGGGGAAAATCTTTAAATTAATGGCTTGGGTAATATTACTAAAACGTTTATTATGGAATGAAAAGGTACCATTCAAGGCCAGTAAATTCAGAAAGAGTTATTTTGGAACCTGTTGAAGTATTCACTAATCAACAAATTTTACTAATTTGTAAAAGAATTACTAATTAGTAATATTATTACTAAACTACAAATAGTTTAGTAATAAAATTAGTAATATTATTACTAAACTAAAAATAGTTTAGTTATAATATTATTTAAAATTGTAAGAATAAATTTGTTATAATAAAATTTAAAATTAAAAGATAGTACGAGTAGCGGTCAATAGAGATACATAATAGTAGGAAAAATTATTTAATATTAATCAGTGTTTCCCCCCACTTTGTAGGGTTTCATCATAGCTAAAAAAAAAAAAAAAAACAAGATAAAAAGAAAAACAATTTTTTTAAAAGAAAATAATAACTCGCTTAAGTTAAGGAGGTATAAATATAAGGGTATAGAGACTAATTACTAATAGTGAGCAATTTCATTTAGCCGTGAAGAAGTCCAGCCAAGTGAGGCGAAACGTTAGCTCAGACAATCTATTGGACTTATTGACTCGGACTATCTTCCTACAATCTACTACATATGGTCAACTATCTTTTTCCAATATTATAAAAATATATAAAATTAGTCAAAATTTCACAGACTGGTGCATTTTTTTTTCCTGTAAAGTAAAAGAGTAAATGCGTTACGGAAGTAAATTTAAAAGTAAATGCCGAATTTTTTTTTAATCAAGAACTTGATTTTTTTAATCATTGAAATTGAAAAATTTTTCTATCATTCTAATTTAATTGTACTTCATTATATCAGAAAAACGATACATTAGACAATAAAATGGGGCGGAAAATGGTTTTAATGTATGACCTTAGCTATATTACTGATTTCAAAATACTTCGATTATTAATACTTTAATAACTCTGTACAGCAAAAAATTGTACCTCTATTACCAAAAAAATGGAATTATACTCAATTACTTTAATAACAGCCAATTGTACACGCTATCAAAATCAAGAGAGAAAATAAGATCGGACGTGAACAAAGATCAACTAGTGTTCGAATTTTCTATTATTGGGCTATTCGAGAGAATGACACTTTTCTAAAACACTGTAATTTTACAATAATTCGCAACGTTCTAACAAGGAAAAGAAGAAATTAGCATTACTTACGCAATGATACATAGATTTTATACACAAGGTACAGATAATACAGTAGTCACCCAACTTCTTTTTAACTCCACGAAACATTCATTAAAATCTATCCTGTTTTATCTTTTTTTTTATTTTATTGTATTCAAATGTAAAAAAAAAATCTAGATAAATAAGTTAAATTTTAAGTTCCTAAATGGACTTCTTAAATGACCATGAACAAATGATTGTATGACGATTTGTGTAAAAAAAAAAAAAAAATATGTATTTTAAAATAAAAACCACAAGCAATAATGGTGCAATATTTCACATCGATTTCATTTGAAAAAATTCCACGATGAATCATCTACGGTAATATCGACAGGTTTGGTATTCAATATCTAAATTAGTTTGGGATGACAGAATTTTATGTTTAGACCCGATTTTAGCAGATTTTTTTAAAAATATTGATGAAATTATGTTTTCGGCAATTTTTAAATAAAAACCACAGGGATGAATGGCGCAATATTTTACATCAAATAATTTTAGGGATATTCCAGATTATAGATTAAATCATCAGCAAAAATAACTACAGGATTGATTCTTGTTTGGAATAACTGGTTTTAATGTTTAAAGAAATTACAACAAAATTAAATCTATTTTAATAAATTAATGATAAAATTATGCTTTCGGAATTCTGAATTATTATTTTCAACAGAAAAAAATTAGTACCTTCTCAAATTTAGAGGTTTTATAATTTAAGATACGCAGAATCAAAACATCGAATATAGTTTTCTTCTGAAACTACTGAGATCAGCTACCGAAGTTAAAGGTTACTTGACAATGATTCTTGGAACTCATCGTAACTATCAACATTTTCATTTAAAAATTGCAGTTGATTAATTTTTTATGTCGCAGGCATTTTTGTAAATAGAGGAAACATCATCATTTTCTAAATTCTACCTCAACCCTTCTCTCCCTCAAAAAAAAAAAAAAAAATCATTTTAATTGAAAAATATCTTTTCCAGAAATATTTCAATTTAAATAAAGAAACCATTTTTTTTTTTTTTAATAAAAAATAAAATTCGTAACAGTTACCAATCTTCCCTCTACACGCCACAACCCCTGATGAAGACCTGAAACTCAGGTCGAAACGTCGGCATAAAATAAATAAATATGGTTTTGTTTATTTATGTTGTTCTTTGCTGACCGCACCCCCCGATAAACTTCTTCAAGAAAAAATAAAATTCGTAAGCATGAATGGTGCAATATTCATCATAATCAGATCATTTCAAAATTATTTCAGGCGGATTCATCTTTGGAAATATCAAGAGGTCTAATCACGAATAGCTAAAATTAATTTTGGGGATGACAATCTTTGTATTTATAGCATTTACAAAAGAATGATTTACATAATTGTTATTTTTCCCATAAATACAAAAACTTCAATTTTCATCTGTTTTAATCTGCCCTATTTGTAAAAAAAAAAATCTTACCATTAGAAAAAAAGTGATGTAGAGAAGAATTGATAATGTGCTTTTACTCCCAGAGAAGAATCAGATATGCACAACATAGATCTTAGCTAAGCACGGAAAGGTCAGACAACACAGAGCTTATTTTCTAAAAGGTTACAGAATGAACCTTAAAGGTAGAAAGAAAGAAAGGTAAAGAACCTTATTAGTTCAGAAGTGACGAAAAACTCCATTCAGTGGATGATCTTTTAATATTAAAACTAAGAACATAAATAACAAATTTAAATATTTGTTGTAGCATTCAAATTGATAACGTATATGGAAGGAAACAATCGATAGTAAAGAAGAAAAAAATATTTAAATAAAAATAAAAGTACAAAAATGACATCACATACAACTACAAAAAAATTATTCACTATGTTAAAGCACTCTAAAACCCATGAGTTAAAAAAAAACATTTGTAAGCTACTATTGATGCAATAAAGTATTAAATGCACGCTTAATAAAATGATTTTTACTTACAACGTGCTAGGGAAAAATTTCCCATCTGTCCATCACTGAAATAATTTAAATTTAAATCAGAACCAATAAAGACAGTTATGCTATGAAAATGCATAAAACTAAATATGCACTACTAAAAATATGATATGCATAAAATATGAACGTATATCTTATACAACCAACACCTAGTAACTATCTTTTTTAGTACACATTGAGAGAATGTTTCTAAATTAATTTCAACCTTGTACGACCAGCACAGACAGGCACTAATTTACAATTTTAGGAGTACGCCTCTTATATATATATATATTTTTTTTTTACTTCCCCAAATATTTGTCAGATCCAATTTCATGTTTCAATATTAACTTTCTGCACAGTGAGAGATTTTAAGATGCCTGATAAATTCCCATTAACCACGGGTTAATTGCTCTGGGTACTTTCTAAAACTTAAAGTATTATTTATAGTTGGAAGGATCACCGTAGGCGAGATTATAAATTTTGCAACTGAATAGTTTTAGTATTAATAACCATTTTAGTATCAATAACTACCTTAGATATTTCTATACTTACTCACTCTCGAGTAGTATTAAAAATAATAATTACAAAAGTAAATTAAAAAAGTGATTTAGAAATATAATCGGCGGAACATTCAGAAATATTCTATTGCGAGGTAACGCATAAAGTCAAGAATAAAACAGTAATAAAAAAATTAAATAAATTTCCTCTTTTAAACTATACCTTCTTTTTTAAACGTATTAATCATAACTTCTACTTCGTTTCACTATTTTTTTTCACTATCAAACTTGATTATATTATAAATAATAGTTATAGAAATAAAGTAAAATGCAAGTGAAATCAATAGATGATTTTATCAAAACACGATTTACTAAATCCTATTCCAATCTACCAACAGATGAAGGTGCAGTGGGACATAATTTAGGCAACCCAACCTCATCACGAAGACTGGAGCCCAGGCTGATCCAAGACATCCAGTCATAAACTCTTTATTTATTTTTATTGTTATAATCATTTTTTCCTTTTCTGTTTCTGTAACTGTTTTAAGTAAAAGTAATTTTTTTTTTATTAATACTATAAATATCATTTGTTTTCGTTTCCTATTTTCTCTGGCGTACTAATTTTGTTATTATAATAGATCTTTATTTTTTTTAATTATAATAGTTCATGGCCATAACATTGCAAATAATTAGGAGTGCCTTTTGCACGAGACTATAAATCTCCCTTTTCCATCCACAACTGTTATAAAAAAAAATAACAAACTGTAACAATGAACATGTAAGACCAACGAGGGTCGATCGAGAAAGAAAAAGAAAAATGGCTAGAAAAATAGTCATAAAGAAGTCAAGAAATTTGATGTATTTTGAATTCAATCAAAAAAACATTTATAAGGACAATAAATTTTCAAACACCTCAATGAAAAATTTATACAGAAGCAATAATAAATAATAGGTTACACGTTGTTTACAATAAAAATAATAAAATTAAATGGCATTAGGGACGAATAATATATATTTTTTAAACATTATTCAGTATAATCTTATGGTTATTTGGGTTAAATATTTATTCCATAAAATTCATTTTATTATTTAAGATAATATAGTTTCAATATCCTTCAGTATTAAAAAATATATTAATTACTTTGATTAAATAAGGTAATATTTAGAGGTAGTATTTCAAAATATATAAACCAACATTTAATTACATAGAATTACCTAGTCTTTTATGATTTGGATAATTCAAGACATTAGTTGTTTCCAACATTGACTCCAAATATTTTCCTAAATTTTAAAAATCTTGATTTAATTATTTTATATAACTTCAGAAATGTTTTGAATAGTGTCAATGATACATTTTTTTTCACATTACTTAGTTAAATCGTTATGGTTGACGTGATAAGGTTTTTTATGAAAAATTATAATTACTATGTATTTATTTAAATAAAATGAACATTAGATTCCATCTTTCTTCATGTATACTTTGTAACTGGATATTAATTTTTTAAATATTCTGTAAAAATAGAAATCATATAAAAAAAATCATATATATCAGAAAAAAAAAATCATAGTTGAAAAATATTTAAATAGAAATTTAAATCCCTTTTACCAGCATTATTTACATTTTTTTTAAAATGAATTTAAAACAGAAATTGAGTACAGGAAGAAGAACAAAAGTATAGAAAAAACTAGTCTACCCGAAAATGTTTTAAGCTAGGCTCTAAAGTACAATAATTTATAAAAATACACAATAAAACTACGGTACAATTTATGGAATACCATAAAAACACACACAAACAAAACTTTATGAGTCAGATGTGACACAATTCTAGCAAACCAACGATATCAAGAACTCATCTTCATTCCTATTCAGTTAACTTCATATTGTGAGTACAGATTTTTTTTCTACTATAAGAAGCAACTTGATATAATTCTAAAAAAAATAAATTCCATTACCTGCGGGAATAACGATTCTTAATGAGGAAGACATCCATGTGCCGTGTTTGCAACGTAATCCAAATCACATATCACAAGACCCACTGGCCACACTCACGAATACACTTGATCTTTAGCTCGGATATATCTCACATCCGCTGCTTCAACACGTTCTCGACGTATCTACGACGCAGACCTCCAGAAGACACGATCGGTCACAGCTACGACGCACAGCGTACTCCTCCTGTATCCCGGCAGACTGCTTGCCCCGACTGAAGCGGCCATATTACCCCGACCGCAGGTGACACAGATCTAAATTTGTGAATGGAGTTGGTAAGGACATGCCACTGATAAGATTATCTCTTATCAGCAACGGCTGATTACCAACATCCGCATATGCTGCCTTTTAAAGGCGTGTTACCAAACCACCGTTTGGCGGCTGTAGAAATAATAGAACCACCATCGATAGCTCTGCAATACTCCGTAATGTAATCACGTCATAAATTAAAAAAAAACTCTTAATTCAGATTTTGCAATAGAAAAGTTGAAAAACTATTAAAGCACAGATAATAAATTTCGAAGTGCATTATGAGCACTAAATAACCAAAACGTAGTCAGAAGAAGTACACAACCTTTAAATATTTAATAAAAATATAATTTTCAACATTGAAGTATTTAACTTAAACACGCAGTTTTTTTTGTTACTTTCACTTACCTATATATGGAATATATACTATAAGGAAATATGAAAGTGAAAAATTTTCAATTTCAGTTTTCGACGGAAACACTCGTTATATGGACTGTCTGTGTCTTTTGTTAAACTAGTAGTATTTCGGCCAAGATAAAGAGCTTATACGCGTTATTTCCATTTCAAGAAATAATAAAATACAATTTTTTTAAATGTATATACTTCAGAATTTATTTTTAAATAAAAAAATTAAAGATAACTTCAATACAACCAATTTACACAAAACCAGCGGACTTACGTAAGTAGGGAAGTAGTTCCTTTTTACTTTTACATATATTTATTAAAACATACTCACTAGCATGTAAGTATATTGTACCTACTAAATGAATAATACACTCTTATATTGATAATTCAATAATCGACATGGCTTTTCAATGCATAGTTCAAACCAATTTTCAAAAAATATATCACTTTACCACTATTTACGCTATTTTCATAATACCTAAACAAACAAAAACAAAGTAATTGTACCCCAACACAATATCAACAAACATGCGTTTGTTGTAAAAGGATTTTATGACCTTATTTTCCGCTCGAAAATTTCGACATTACCTGTTCATTCTTGGAAATTAATAAAAAAAATATTATGAGTTCGAGAGCTCAATCACTAAGATATATTTCCCTCACTTTTTATTTAAAAAACAATAAAAAGTGATTTAATTATTTTACTACTGTTTGAAATTGGAGTACTAATGGAACTGTAAAACAAAAAAAAGTGGTTCTGTTTTGTACAAAGGGTATCCGATTTAATATGCTGCCATTGGAAACCGACTCGTTATATATATAAAAAAGAAATCTGTTAATCATATGGGGTCATAAAAAAAAAAAAATTATAAATACAAAAAAGGGTGTAACAACGTAATGATAAAAATATAAGAATCATCAAAATTCACTTTTCTAAAACGAACTTATTTCACTAACAAATTTTCCAAACCCTTCACATATTTCTGCATCTTTGTGGATGATAGAATATCTAAAATTAACTCATACTCTTACTTCCCACGAATAGACCTTCAATTTAGTACAATAGTCTGTTATTTCCGGAAAAACGTCAACCAAAAGCAACGAATGCCCTATCATTTTTATCCTATTTCTTACTTTGAATTTTCCTAGATAAAATAGAGTCTGAATATAAGTATTTGAAAGATACGGCACTCGAATATTAAAATTATTTTAACTTATAATGTAGCAATAACGAGCTCAACAATTTAGAAATTCTAAAATAAATCAATAAAGCCATTTCAGCTGAGAATATTTATGATTCAAATTATATTTCACCACTAATAAATATTTAGCATTCAAGAGTTATATTCCTGAATGTAGCCCTAAATTTGAAGAATAGGTCCAGAAGGAATTAACCCTAACGTTATTTTTTTCTGTCATTATTCGTTAATATGGTGGCACCGTGGTAAGGCACGATACTACTCACTTCAAGGCCTGGGTTCGAATCCGGCTGGGCAGAAAATTGTTTTCTGTTAAACTGTAGCCGTGAGTCAACCCTGTGGGTTCTGGAGTCCTCCTGGGATCCACCCAGCCTCATGAATTGGGTACCCGGTACAACAGTTGGTCTAGTAACAAAACTTCCTTACAGAGTACTGAACCCTCCATGGGTTGAAGCGGTACAGAATTATTCGTTAATAACAATAGAAAGAGTAAAGTGTATTGGTTAGTTTTGACTCACCTGTCCAAAGTTTTGTATCGCATCTTCCATCCACGGCCATCGCATTTTAAATGGTCGGATAGTATCCATTCACAGAAACTCAAGGAAGTATGAAAGAGTTCATACGTAACTTGCGGCGAGTGAGTCATTTTTAAAATGGATTCCTAAAAGAAACGGTATTTCTAATAACTTGGTAACGTAAGTGGAATCTACGTAAAGGAAATCGAGTGGAGTGACTTCATCCAAATTTAGAACCGGCGATAAAATTAACTCTACGTCAATAAAATATTTAAATATTCAAAGGTTGACAAATAAAATTTAGTGTTCAAAGAGAAAATAAGTAAATACAATACTGTATGACTTGTGACGTACAAGGACAGGGAGTGACAATTTGATCCAATCCTTCAATTATTGATAGACTTGCTATGCACAAAAACTATAACGTCATGGAGCCTTAACAGACCGTCAGGATCCTTATAGTTTGCAAATACTTCACGATAAAAATAGGAAGAGAGGCGACACGTTTTTGCAAGGATAGGCAAGACTGCGCCCTTGCGACTGACTTGGTCATATTCCAAGTGAATTTCCTTACATCCTGCATCCTTAATTAGCAACTCTTTCCGACGTGAGGCCGCAAATCCAAGGATCCACCTGAGGGGCGGTCCTCGTATTTATACATTTCTAAATTTGTAGGATCTATTTTAGGTACGCTGTTGGCAGGGTATAACTCATGCTGATTAATGTTCGAGAGTAAAATTCATTATAACGGTCCTAATTTAGAGAACAAATACACAAATTGTATAAAAGTAATTAAATTATCATACTGTTGAAATAAGTTGTAAGAAGTAACTTTGTAACCATAAGAGAACACCAAGAGTAACGGTGCGTTTAAATTTCTTTACACCAGTCACGTTAGGGCCCAAACAGGGATGTGGAAGGTGGAGTAGTAACCTTTATTGTTTTTCTAATAAACAATGGTGCGAAATGTAAAAAAAACAAAATTCTAACGAATTCTATAACAAACTAAATGAGAATTTTGGCCGCCTCAAAACGACAGGACTTCTTTCAACTATTTTAAACTTCTAAACGGGACCAACCAACCAACCAAAAAAAAAATATATATATATAGTATAATAAATTAGAAAGCATACATTATCTGTCGAAGGAGCATCGAGAATTGTAAATTCCATCCACAAAAGCGGTCAAAATCGACAATAAAATAACAATGATTTTTACCAATTTCGAAGTAGTGACTTTAAAACGCCCGTATAATGCACAGCAAAGACTGTTAATTAAGTACTTATAAAATTTTGTGTTATCAGCGAGGAACTTATATTTCGAATTTACAATAATCTACTTGTGCAGTTCTTACGAGCGTTCACAGACTAAGGTGTAGAGATTTTTTTTTTTTTAAGTGCTATTTACAATTTTATTTACTAAAAATGCAACTAGCAAATTTGATGTAAGATCAAAACGGAGTAATACTAATAATAAAAATAGACATGTAGAGAAACTATCCATTGGTAGCACTGTAATAATACTTCTACACTAGAAGTTCTCGAGCCCATCTTCTTTTCATGCGCCTCGAGGATTATCGGGGATAGAAGATGGAAGGTTAGAAACTAGAGGGTTTTGATGGTAAGGAGGTGGGAGGATTGATATCTTGTTCGGGGGTTGAGGTTCCTAATACTTATAGACACATGACGTCGGATATAACATAAATACAGACTACGTCTTAAACAAGTTTTATAAATTTTTCACATAGTTTTTAATAATTGTTGACACTTAATGAACACTGACAGTTTTCAAACCTGGTAGACCTATTGAAGTAAACTGTGATACTATTAATTTTTGTCGGATCTCTCATAAATTATAAGTTATACAAAGATTTTAGACTTTTTGTCATGTTTTTATTCATAACTCTAAATAGGTGTTTCCATACGAAAACTATATAGTGAATGCATTAAAACATAATATTTTTTTTTTTCGAATTAGTGCCTAAAATTTCGTTTTCATTTTCTAATAATAGTTGAACTAGCAATATTAATTGAAAACTTTATTTATATCTGTAGTGTATTCTGTTTTAATATAAAGGATGGAAAGATCCCTTTTGAAATAATGATATGGTGTAAAAACAGCAAATATGTGTATACGTACAATGAGGCTTAGATAACCGGAAGAATATATAGTTACGAGTATATATCAACATGGTCAGACAATATACAATCTTCCCAGAAAGTTTTGGTCTATTACGTTTACCAGTCGGTTAAGTACTAAGTTCCATTTTTATAATTTCTAATTTATCTAACACAGAAACTTAGTTATACAGGTATTTCCCGCAGTTATCATTGTACAGCCTTTTCAATTTTCCGTAGCATTCAAGTTTCTCTGGCCACTCTACAGTAATCTATTTTTTTCCTTTCAATACTCATTAACAGAGATTTCATATTTTCCACAATACCATAACCGAACCAAAAACACGAAGAACCAACACATAACTTACACAAACAGTAGGCAAAGTTCTCATACCAAAGACGTCAAACATTGCAGGTCTGGGACAAGTGACTCATTAGTCACCCAACGTTGGACGTAAACAATCCGGTATAACTGCGCACATTGAGAATGTTGTAAGCATTGTAAAAATTAGGTTGATGGTGAATTGCTATTAATTGTAAAAAAGGCTTGTTAAATTTCTCTTGTTATTGCATAACCTAGTGATTAGAATAATTTAACGTCTTGATGTGTAAAACACTAAACTATTAAACGATAGTTGAGTTAATTACTAATAATTTTTATTTGTAAGCAATAAATGATGTATTTTAATTATTTTAAGGTCTAATTGTTAATTATTTTACAGATAATATTATATCACCTAATTTTTCATAATAAGCAAAAGGGCTAACTGATAATTTATTTGAAATTATAAATAAGAATTTTAAACTTACATACATTTTCCTTAAAAATGCTTACGTTTCTTAAATCGTGTGCTGTTTTAAATAATCAATCATAGAATATACTTATAAAGCATTGTCATCAACTATCGATCTATTCTCCCCAGAAGAGAAAGAAATCTAGAAGACACTTAAGAGCCCACAGACTATAGGAGATATCCTCAATATCGGAATTTACAACCCACAAAGTCCTTGAATCCACGTCATGAATGATAAATTCTTCTACAACCTGCACAATATGCGCACAATATTTTCGAACCGAATATCAGTAAGTTGTCAACCGATTCGAAATATCAAAGTTTTATAATAACAGACATGAGAAAAAAATCATTGGAAGAAACGTCCAACAAATATGTTTCCTCTTTTCAATGCTGGACGTTCCAGGAATTTAATATAACGTGTAGGACCAATGCAATTATTTCATTTATTAAACCGTTCTATAACTTTAAAAAAATATAAGGACAAATATCAAAGATAATTATTGAAAAATACAAGATATTTTATATTAAAGAACTCGGAGAAAAATAGTGTTAAATCTAAAAAAAATAACTAGTAATACCAAACCTTAATATAATAAATGAGGAGAAGATGGTTGGGGGTGCGGTCAATGAAACACAAATAATTATGACTAACTTATTTTAATGTGCCGACGTTTCGGCTAGAGTTTCTAGCCTTCTTCAGGGCTGCTCGCTGAAAAGTTGAGCACCTAATGACCTCATTAGGTGCTCAACTTTTCAGCGA
>NW_027107309.1:833191-833538 GCF_000696795.3 Halyomorpha halys | reverse complement strand
TTAAAATAAGTTAGTCATACTTATTTGTGTTTCATTGACCGCACCCCCAACCATCTTCTCCTCATTTATCATCCACGGTCAACTATCTCTCATAAGTCTTAATATAATATGCTGGATGAAATATATTTAGAATTTTCTCACTTATTACAAAAAATGATAGTTATATTTTATTCTATTGAATGTACTAATTATGATTTTTATATATTTTTTTAATATCTCTTTAGATATTTTCAAAGAGGATATGGTTAGGTTGTTAATTGTTTCGAATCATAATAATTTGATAGTAACAAATATGGGAAAAACAATGGTAGATAAGTGCAACAAAATGTTTAAGTTATATACATATT